>NW_021319255.1:829371-856053 GCF_001605985.2 Dendrobium catenatum | reverse complement strand
TTCGTTTTGGGAATTTGATGGGGATGGGATGAATCCAATGGTTTTTTGTTTGTTTGTTTAGTCATTATTTCGTCAGATTTTTGCTCTCTACTTGCTTCGCGAGCTGGAATGAACAATTTTTTTTTTGAACTGACCATCTTTTTTGGGATTTGGGGTTTTTACCGCGATCCTGAAGTAATTTATCAACGCCTTCTTCTAAACTAGGGGGTTTCTTTGTTCCCATGTTTATTGTGAGATAAAGAAGATACCAGTTTAAGGAGAAATTGAATCGGATATTATAAGAGTGAAAAATCAAAAGCACGAGCATTTAATTGGAGGTCGGTGATGGTGCAAGTTTGTTGTTCATTGATGCGAACCTTCTTGCTATTAAAATCCCCCTTCACACCCACACAGACTTCTGGATTGGGTTAACTTAAGGAAGCTGAATAATTGTGTTCGGCAAAACTTCAAATGCTTGAATAAAGAATGCTTGAATTTGGCTTTGGATACCTTAACATTTGCAGGTTCAGATTTTTTTTTTCTTAGCAGCTAAATCTGTTACTTTAGAATGAGATACGACATAAATATGGATCTTACTTTCTTAATTCAATTTCCCTTCCTCATTATGTTGGCTCAGTAATACTCATTCATTTGAATATTACTTTTCATGACTTGTGACACTTAAGTTTGTTTCCAATACCGCGGGCCCTCATTGTCTAGGTTTTCTAGATAACAAAACATGGCTGAGCACCATGCTTCTGTGGAGGCAGATGAGCAGATTGACCTTGATGGTGACAATGACATTGAAGACATGATGGATGATGAAGATGCTGGAGATGAAGATGGATACAGGAGAGTAAGGGATGAGTACAATGAAGAAGAGCAGAATGATGAATACCGTGAAGAAGAAGAAGATCACGAATCTGAAGGTGAAGGCGATGATAAAGTTTCATCATCTGATGAGTTAAATAATACTTCTAGCCCTTTGAAGGATGAAGAGACAACTAAGAGAACAATTGATGAGGAAGAAAGGCAGAAGCATTATTGCTCAACTACTAATTTATGGGCTAAGCTCGTGGATTGACTTTTGGGTGGGTATTAATTTGAAATTCTTTTTTTTTGGGACATTTTAATTTGAAATTCCGTTTGACTTTAACAAATTAATTAATTCAATATTGTTGAGAAATATTATTAGTTGGTACGTACGATATTAGGTTTGGATTTAATATACCGAACCAACAAATGACTTCGAAATCTCATGTATCACCCTCTTATTAGTGAATATTTACGAAAATATTCTGTAGACAAATCCTTCTTCTCGTCTTCTCTAGTCTTCTTCGTGGCAACATTTGGTAATTTTCTCCATTGTCGGTGTCACTTTAATTTAAATGAACGTAGACTCTGCGGATTGCGGAAGTCGAGCAATCTACGGTCGGCCAATCCCAACCATTGCCGCCGTTTAACGCTTCGAGAACCAGGTCGGGTTTTCCGGCCGGGCTTCGTCCTTCTCTTTCTAAAGTCAGGGTAAGCCGAGGAAGGTGAGAGAGAGAGAGATTGCGATCAGATCTCTGAAACGGAATGGCAATGTCTAGCTCTTGCTGCAGAGTGGCATCGCTTCTCATTCTCCAGCTCTTTGTGGCGGCTTTTATAATATCCCCGGTGACGGCGGAGATCCGCGAGACGAAGGTGAGATCTGACGCCAGGACGATCATCCCCTTCGACGAGTTCGGATTCACCCACTTTGGGGTTCTTGAACTCAACGTCTCTGGCATCTCCCTTTCGGATACTAGCCCCGATCTCGATCTCTCTCAACTAGGGTTCTTTCTCAGCACTCGCGGCGCCTGGATCCATGTCCTGCAACAGATTCAGGAACTAGGCGTCACCTGTGCTCTCCAATCTGACCTGTTCGACGTTGTTTACACCTTTAACCATCTCCAGGCCGCCGTCCCAGCCGTTCGCCTGACCAGCTTTGGCTCTATCTTTAACGTAACCAATCCGGGGCAGTACACCCTCCTCTTCGCCAACTGCATCCCTGAGCTTCACGTCTCAATGTCCGTCAAGTCTGTCATGTACAACGTCGAGCCCCGTTCCGGCCGCCGCGTCTACCTTTCAGCCGGGTCAGCCGTCCTCCCCTTCGTTTACTTCATTTTTTTCCTCGCCTACTGCGGCCTTGCGGCACTTTGGGTCTCTGTTTTGGTTCGCAAGCGGCTGACCACTTACCGTATCCACTATTTCATGCTCGCCGTTGTCATCCTCAAAGCGCTTAATCTTGTAAGCGAGGCTGAAGACAAATCGTATATCGAGCGAACTGGCAGCGCCCATGGATGGGACGTTCTCTTCTATATCTTTAGCTTCTTGAAGGGGATTTCCCTTTTCACGCTCATCGTTTTGATTGGAACTGGTTGGTCCTTCCTCAAACCATATCTACAGGACAAGGAGAAAAAGGTTCTCATGGTAGTAATCCCTCTCCAGGTCGTCGCTAACATAGCTCAAGTGGTGATCGATGAATCTGGACCTTATGCCCGAAATTGGGCTACGTGGAGGCAAGTCTTCCTTCTTGTTGATGTCATTTGCTGCTGCGCAGTTCTCTTCCCTATTGTCTGGTCCATTAAAAACCTTCGGGAGGCGGCAAGATCGGATGGCAAAGCTGCTGTTAACCTGATGAAGCTTACACTTTTCCGACAATACTATGTTGTAGTGATCTGCTACATCTACTTTACCCGGGTTGCTGTGTATGTGCTGGCTACGATTACATCTTACAGATATCTTTGGACTAGTGTGGTTGCAGGGGAGCTTGCCACCATTGCTTTCTATATATTTACTGGGTACAAGTTCAGGCCTGAGGTTCACAATCCATACTTTGTGATTGATGATGAAGAAGAGGAGGCTGCTGTGGAGGCTTTCAAACTTGAGGACGAATTTGAATTGTGAGGTTAGGAATAGAGGATGATTAGTAATTGAACTTTTCTTTTTCGCACATAGTTATGATACTGTAGAACTATTCTACCATGG
This sequence comes from Dendrobium catenatum, assembly GCF_001605985.2. NCBI lineage: Eukaryota > Viridiplantae > Streptophyta > Magnoliopsida > Asparagales > Orchidaceae > Dendrobium > Dendrobium catenatum. Next base: position 853,062 of record NW_021319255.1, on the reverse strand, counting down.
AAAGCCGAAACAGCACGTAATCTTTATAGTGTCTTGTTTTTTTTCTCTCTCTCTCTTTTCCCTACTTCAAAGTGGTCTCTTGTTTAACTTATCAGATGTAACTTATATATGGTCTTGTACATCCTTTATTAATCTTTCTTCTGGAGAATTTTCCTTCAAGAAATTTGAAGTATTTCAGATTTTCTCTCAGAAATCAGGAAAGAGTTCTAGCCGTTATTGTTGGGAAGAAAGAAATGGAAGAGGAACTTTAGCCTATATTCCAGCAAGGCTTGGCCGTGAGAGAGAGAGGCGAGAGGCTTCTTTGATGTTGCTACAGCAAAAAGAATCCAGCCGAAACTGGACAGCAACTCTTCTTCCAACACAGCAGCTAGAGGTCTTCCAAGGGCTGAAGAAGAATGGTGGACAGCAGCTTTTCTCTTCCAGATCAGCAATTTCACGTTCCAAACCTTCTTAGCAAGAGGTATCAAGTGCTTGAACTGCGGAACAGCAACTATGAGAAGTCTGGACAGCAACGGATTGACTTCTGGGGCTGACCAGCTAGTGTAGAACTGCAGATTTCTGCTTGACAGCAATTTACCAATTTCCAGAAGTCTGGACAGCAACCTGGCTCAGGAAAATAAACAGATTTTCAAGGACTTTTGGGGAAAACAGAGTGGTGTAAGGGATTAGGAGTTCCCTTGCAGCTCTCCTTTCTCTGAAATTAAGTTAGAGAGCTAGGGAGAGAGAGATACGGTGGGAGCAGGCTGGCAGCAAGAGAGGGGGGGAGGGGAGAAAACGTGGAGAGGATTGAATTGCTTGACTGGCTAATAAATTTTAATTAAGACGGGTTGGAGGAAATTATGCTCAATTTGAATTTGAACGGGGCTTAATTTTAGGAGTTAATGAGGGAGTAATAATGGCTAGAACTAATGAGAGAGAGAGGGAGGAGTGGGTCGACCTATAGGAAGGAGGGGAAATTAGGTCCACATTCAATGAATGTGGAGCACACAATGAATTGTAATTAATGCCTAAATCTGAGAATTAATCTCAGATTTAAGGTGATGGAGGGATATTTCCTTCAAGGCTTAAGCATAAATAGAAAGCATTTGAAATTCAAATTATTTTGAATTTGAATTCAAATCCTTTCCTAAAATTTAAGGAGCCCGAATAAGAAAAGAGATAATGGGGAGGGAATTAAGGAGGCTTTAATGCTTCCTTAATTTAGGGGGTTGAATTTAGAATGAATTGAATCATCCTAATTAATTCAAAATCCAATGGAAGGAAAATTTGAAAACTTTTCAAAAATAGATTTGATATTTTAGGAAAGTTTTTTTGAATTTCAAATTGAACAAATTTGAATTCAAAATTCTGTCCCAAAATACTTTCATCCAAATTAGGCAAGGGTTTTAAGGGGGATGAAGAGGTGGACGGTGGCCGGCGGCTAGAGGATTGGGCCGGCGGTGTGGAGGGGTCGGGTGGGATGTTGGTCGTGGGTGTTGGACGGGGGAAAAAGAGGGGGTTTTCGGGTGAGGCTAGAATCCGGCGGCCAAACGAAGATGGGGAGGAGGAAGAAGATGAAGATAACGACGAATAGCAATAAGAATGAACAAAAGCAAATAAACAAAATATCAAAGATACAACCGCGAGCCCGGACACATCCTGCGGCTGACGGGTACTACGTTGCCCTTCTCCAAGAGACTTCACGCCACGAGCCCGGACCCATCCTGCGGCTGGTGGAAACTCCGACTCTCTCCCATAGGGATTTCACTAACGTTCTTCTCAAAGAACTCAAGTGCAAAACGCAAATTTTTTTTATTAATAATCCATCATCCTAATACAAGAGAAGGGGCCTCTATATATAGGCCTCAAAAGAAATTAAAAGACACATTTGCCCCTTGGGCTTACATAGACAAGAGGGTAAAAAAGGAAATTGCAAAACTAAATTAAAATACACTTAATAAATGAAAATAAAACAAAGTGATCTCCGTCGTCGATCTTCAGTTCCTTGGATTTGCATGGACGGTTGGATGTCCGCATCACTATGCCAAAAAAAATTCGATGCGGGATTTGCCGAAGAAACGCGCAAAAGAGGAGAAAAGCTCTCCAAAGGTGATTACCTTCACAAGAAGTATGCAAACAAAGAAGAAATGACGTTCAATTGACGAAAAATGATTGCATTTTAGAGTGGAAAATGATTTTTCGGTTGGAGATGCCCTAATCATGATCTACCTTTCTTCTTGTACCATAATTCCTGGGTTTTTCTTCAAGGAATATTATATGTGAAGGTAACCACCTTTGGAGATCAAGTTGCTTCAAGTAAGGAATATTATATTTTTCTTTTTGTGTTAACATTTGCCTATGCTGGTTGTGCAGAAAACGTCTGTCACACACACACACACAGAACAGTAGCACAAAGGAAAAAATATTAGCATAAAATAGGTTCAAGGCTTTCAGTGATTCTTGGGTTTCTTTTGATTTATGTACTTTTTTTTTTTTTTTGAAGAAAATGAGGGCAGAAGCCCATTATTACCATGAAAAAAGAAGTTACAAGTAAAGGTATACCAAAAAGGTTTCAAACCTCTAAATTATGAGGGTAAAAACGCAAAACACCTATACCCCCCAGAGACAAGAATAAAAAAAGAGAACTAAAGTAAAACAAATCCAGCAAAACTTAGAATGCGAAAAGCATCTAAAGGACTCAGACTGGCTAAATCGCAAATAACTTACTGAAACCGGCAGCCACGACACGAAAATCTCCTGGTTGCCCAAATGAAAGGCCCTCCAAGGAGATGATAGCCAGCTACATTCATCGTCCTTAGCACAGAATTCGAAACAACCAGTAATCCAGCCAATGTGACATCCGACAAATCATCAAGATGAATGCCCAGTAAACACCAAATCCGCAATACAGCACCTCAACCGAATTCCTTAATCATGCCAAGGAATTCTAAAGCTTCTCTGAATTCTTCCAGTTACCAATTTTTGCATCAATGGCGCTTTAATGGTCAAGGAAAGAAGAAGAGGAACATCTAAACTTCCCATTGAACCCCTTTGATTCCTTTCTCTCCAATATGGTAAGATGAACAACTCACAAGTGAGCAAAAGAAATTCTTTTGATTTTTTATCATATAATTCTGCTCACCCAACAATTGTAAGACTTGGTTTAGCCTTGGCCTTAACAGAAAGTTTCCCACCATAGGAATGAGGGATGCAGCACCGTGAAAGCATAATCGCATTCAAAGAAAAGATGTCCAATTGTTTTCATCATGAGCAAAACAAAGAGAACAAATAGAGTTAACCACAATATTCCTTTTAATGAGCTCCTCGCTGTTTTAAGGCCATTGTTAAGAGCTAACCACAATGAGAAAGAATATCTCAAAGCAAAACTCTTATGCCAAACCAGATTAAACCAATCCACCTTAATCACATCTCTATGATAAAAATTGATAAAGGAGAAAAACCTTTTATCTCTACCTTCCATAGTAATGTGTCTTTAGAGCCATGAATAAAAGGAACTTGTTGAAGAGCAGAAATGCAAGAAACAGGAAATACCATAGGCAGCGTCCAGACATCATCTCTCAAATAATCAGAAATCTTGGCATGAATAAGGGCAATAATTGATTAAATTATGTACGCGCAAATTCAAGCATAATATTATTTCCAAAAAACCATGGATCCCAAAGAAAAGAAATTATGCTGTTCAATTAAGAGCAAAAACCAAATGTTAGGCTTTATATCTGAAAAGCCGTCTTCTCATATCACTCCAAGACAAGAGGCTTTGCTCAGAACCGGAGTCCAGGGGGTACCATATTTGGCATTTAAAAACTTAAATAAACATGGAATTGGAATTATAAAATCTCAAACCAGAGAGCAACAGTTAGCAAATTGTAAACTAGCTTAAGTCCGGACTGCCAGGCCACCAAAACTTGGGTCTGCACGTTTTTTCCAAGCTATCAGAAAAAGTTTTCTGGCTTCCACATCCCCAAAGTAAAAGAACCTAGAGCACATCCTACTAAGACTCTTGATGCAAGTTTTTGAAAATAGTTCCTCTAATCCAGTAGGTAATGGTATTGGCAGACCGTGTATTATATAAATTGAAGTCTACCCGCAAACGACAGCAGTCTTTGCTTTCCAACAGCAAGATGGTTAGAAATAGTATTCAGAAGAGGTTGCAAATCAAGTTTTACATAATTTTTTAACAGAAATGGAATACCAAGATAGTCATTTTTTCCCATGCGACGAAATGCTAAGAGCTCACAAAAATCCCTTGGGTTTCTTTTGATTATGTACTTTTTTTTTTTTTTTTGATATTAGTGTAGAAAGGCTTTTCAGTGATGGATTGGGTTTCCTTTGTTTATGTGCTATTTTTTTTTTTTTTTTTTTTTTTTTTTGTGGTAAATTTAGGGCAACACCCATTGATATACTTAAATTTTGGTGGCAAATTGAGGGAAACACCCATTTAAGTCACAATATGTTTGGCTTTGGCATTTAAGTCGCAATTTAATGGGTTTTGATCAAGAAGTTCAAAACAAATGACTTAATTTTTCTCCAAATTGGAGAATGCTAATTAGAAGCTTTCATCGCAACTTTGAATCTTTGAAGTTTGTTGTAGAGAGAAATGATGTGATCACCATTAATATCAGGAGTTTAAAATGGATGAAGAAGGTTCTTAAAGAGTGACATTCTTGACCAATAGTTCTTAAATCAAAATATGTGCCTTTTTTCCGAATGATGATCAGTGTGAATTAGGGGTGCAAACGAGTCAAGCCGACTCGCGAGTCGGCTCGGACTCGACTCGGTAACTGACTCGACGAGTCGTGCTTATCGAGCTCGCGAGTCGAGCTCGATTGGCTTATCGAGCTCGAGCTCAAACAGATCTCCGACTCGACTCGTCGGCTCGGCGAGTAGCTCGAGTGCGTGACTGGGCGGGAAAAAAATTTGCGTAGCTACGAGCGGGATAATGAATGAAGGTCGGGCGGACAAGACAACGACGATGGGACTCGACGGACAAATGGCGGACGCTGGATCTCGACGGCGGACGCGACGACGAGCTTGGGACTCGACGGCGACCGCGACAATGAGCTCGAGACTCGACGGTGAACGCGATGGAGAGCTCGGGATGCTAGATCTCAACGACGAACGTGATCTTGGCGAGCTCCAGACACTAGATCTCAACGGCGCCGCTACGACGAGCTTGGGACTCTACGTCAACCCCGACGATGAGCTCGAGACTCGACGGCAACCTCGACGATGAGCTTGGGAATCGACGACGGACACGATGGCGAGCTCGGGATGCTAGATCTCAAAGACAGACGCGATCTTGATCAGCTCCGGACGCGATGGAGGGCTCGTGACGACGAAGGAGTTCACTACGGAGTTCGAATGCGGAGCTCGACTGAGCTCGACGAGCCGCTCGACATATGAGACGAGTCGAGCTCGAGCTCGGATTTTGAGCTCGACTCGAGTTCGAGCTCTGTATTTGATAGTCGAGCTCAGCTCGAACAGTGCCTGACTCGAGCTCGACTCGACTCATTTGCACCCCTAATGTGAATGATCAAAGGGGAATGGTCTAAACATCGAAGACTTTCAAATTTGTAGTAGGATAGGAGGATAATGTTGAACAATGCCTCATTAACCAGAACTCTATACAGCTTGATGTGAATGTGATTGTCTATTTTGTTTTTAGACCAATTGTAAGATAAGCCTACAGAGGCCAAGTCTGTGAAGCCAACATCAAAGATTGTGTTATTGAGTTCACATAGCTTGTTAGGAGGTATTTGTTTGCCTCCCAATTTTTCATGATTATGTTTGTCGCCGTTGAAATCACCAAGAATGGCTCACAGTTGATCAGTTTGAGAGCATATGTTTTTATATTGACCATAATTTGTTTCTACCTTTAATATAATTTGCATCATATATCATAGAAATTGAGAAGGAATTGTCATTGCCATAGGTAATTTGCCCATGAATGATTTGTATATCAATGTTTAAGAGAATGAAGTAGATTTTACTTGCATTCCACTTAAGACAAATTCTGTAGGGTTAGGAGAAAGAAAAGTTATTATAATTACCTTCATTTTCAAATATCAAATGAGTGGTTTGAAAATACTGGTGTTGAATTTGCGAACTGTTCTTGCAAACAAGAATATGATCTAAATTATTGAAGCCTCTCACATTCCAAGAGGCAAAGGAATGACAGTTCATGGAAGCTCAAGCACAATCATTGATGGGAGCCCTACGTGAAAACATAAAAATTTAATCAGGTTCATCAAAGTTTTTTCATTATTTACAAGCAAGTCTTTGTTCTAGCGAATGTCGTAATCGAAGATAAGCTTAGTTGAAGGAAGGGAAGTAAAATGATGACGAGCTTGTTGATTAAATGGTGCTTATGCAAAAGATTTTTCGGAGATGAACACAACTTTTTTTTTTTGGTGCATTATAAGAAAAATATTAATTGCACCCAGACAACTGGTCTATATTGTAACGTCATGCTATATTTCGCACCAAAGGCATTATCATTGACGAAGTTCATGATATATCGGTGGATATCGTGTGCAACAATAACATCAAATTTTACATGCTTGGCAAAGTTCTTCAACTCAAAACTACAGCATCCATACCCTTGCAAGATTAGTTGGATTTGCAGAGAGATTGATTTCATTCTTGTGAAGAAAAGAGAACTAGATAGAAAAGGGAGAAACTCATTAAGTATTCTTCGTATTATCCTCCTCTCCAAAAGGAGTATTATTTGAATACAATACTATCTTAAACTAATTATTTCAACTAATTAATCAATTCTTAACATTGCAAGCTTCTTGTATTTCTCGATCACCTCCTAGCCTGAAAGTTTCAGCAGTGAAGCTGCTATCTGAATAGGTCTTTTGCTGATCCCTCTGATGCCAAATGGGCCGTAGAGTGACGCCAATGTAGCTTTTAGGCTTGTTTGATGTCCCGTCATTATGGAGCCATACGACCATACTTCAGCCCAAGTCTTTGGGCTTCGTTTATTTCAATTTGAAGCACTGAGGTGTTTCAGCTCTGTTAAGGTAAGCCTTTTGGGCCATTGTTTTGAATGCAACCCATAATATGTCATATGCGTTCTGAGTTTATGTTTCTATTCTGTATTTGCTTTATGATTATTGTATTGATATTGTTTTGGTGTTAGTACATAAACGGAGTATCGATTACACGTTCGCATGGAAGTTTATGAGAAAATGGTATATTCTATTAGTGTTATTTAAGAAAAAATATGGATGCATTTTCTCTATAATAAAATTATTGATCGAGCACGAATCTTGAGGCATATTCAAGCTCACAACTTTCAAAATTAAATTTGGGACCATCCGAACTCCAATTCAACAAACTTATAGTCAACTTAAAGATCTCAAGGAGACAAACCAAAGGACACCAAAATTGGTCCAATTCAAGCCCAATTGGGTTCAAATAGGGACCGAAGGACATTAAGAAGGTTCAAAACACTAATTGGATAACTAAATGATTACCAAATATGACATATTTATAGTCGAATTGAGCAACTCGACCTGACAAATCCAACGAGCTTAATATCGCTTAATTTCACTATCATTATGTCACTTAAATACTTAATGAATGCTCTATGATTGAGTGAATCAATATGAGCAGTCCGATCGACCACCCTTATATGGCCCTGGATCTTCATTATATTTACAGAGTATGCAACTCACAATAATTTATAAATAGGTCCATGCTCTCTTCTTGTAGGGAATATTTGGCTGGAGAGGGGAGAGAGCTATGAGGTTTCAGATATAGAGCTTCACCCAAGCATCACCATAGACAAACTTCCGTTAGCCGACCGAACCATCGTTTGTTTGTCAATCACAGCCAAACATCCACCTGACCACTGATAGCCGCAGGATTTTCGCTAGACCATTGTCTGACCACCACCCAGTCACTGATAGCCGTCAGACCACCACTGTCACATGTCATCTATGGTCCTTCCTACCACCACTGCCCACAGGCGACGGTCCCTCCGACCACTATCGCTTGATGACCACGGTCCATTTGACTTCTGTCACCCACAAACTATGGTCCCTCCTACCATTGTCACCTGTACACAACAGTTCCTTTGACCACTGTTGTCAGCCGTGATTACAATCCCTCTGACCTCATTCGCCCACCAACTACCGTCCCTCCGACCACCGTTGCCCGACTATCACACCACTAACTAAATAAACAGGCTAACATTCTCTTGAGAACAATTTTGATGTCATTGGATTCTTCCTACACCAATCATGTAATGTGCCCATCATGATATATATTTGCTACATTGAGTCAAGTCCTTCCCCTAAGAAAGAGCCTCATTTGTAATAAAAAAACAAACACTGGTGAATTCTTTTGAACTGGGCAAGGCCTTGTGGTTCTTTCCCTTTTGATGCTTTTCACGTAAAAATTTTTGAAAACGGGGAATAAAATTCATATCTATTTTATTCATTTTGTGAGATGGGTGTTCTAATATTTTTGTACGAACTTATTAAAAATAGTTCTTGCACTAAAACCTTTCTGACACCAAGCCCATATCTATTTTATTAAAAATGTGTGCAAACTCATTTTCAGTCTGACAATTGGCCTACTTTAATAAAATTATGAACTATTTAACAATTATATATATTTATATTATAAGATCTGACTTTCTAGAAAAAATAAGTAATAAAAATTTTATTTTTCATTTTTTTATTTTTTAAAATAATGATAAATTCTATTAACCACACTGATTATCAAACTCAATAAAATTAAATAAGCAAGAAAATAAACTCAGAAATTAAATCCACAAAATAAAAGAATACAATCTAGATTTTTATAATTTTTTCAGTTAACTTGATCTACATCTACTTTTCGAAACTCCTCTCTTCGGCTATTGAACTAATAAATTTCAGATAAAATTCGAATTAGTTTTGAATAAAAATTAAGGTGAGATTTGACTAGAGTTCAAATAAAGTAAATACAATAAAATGAGATATAGTAATTGTTGCGGGCTAGAAAATACGCGGCGATAAAGATTTAATTTTACGTCTTAGCGTTGTACGTATAACTAGCACACACACAGAGAACACAAGATTTTTTACGTGGAAAACCCTTAAAAGGGAAAAACCACGAGGCCTAGCCCAGTTGAAAATGGTTTCACTAGACTTTGAGTTGGTTACAAATGACTGAATCACCTCCAGGGTGATCAGATTACAATCAATTACTTAAGTAAGACGTCGAGTCTTCGGCAGGACGTAGGGATTGAATCGCGGGCCCTGAGTAGGATGTCGGGTCTTCGACAGAACGTAGGGACTGAGTGTCGGGCCTTGAACAAGATGTCGGGTCTTTGGCAGGAAGTAGGGACTGAGTGTCGGGCCTTGAACAAGACGTCGGGTCTTTGGCAGGAAGTAGGGACTGAACGTCGTGCCTTAAGGTGGTGGTCCGGCGAGGTTCTGCGGTGGCCCGGCGAGGTTCCTGCGGTGGTCCGACGAGATTTCTGCGGTGGTCCGGCGAGGTTCTGCGGTGGTCCAGCGAGGTTCCTGCGGTGGTCCGACGAGATTTCTGCGGTGGTCCGGCGAGGTTCTGCGGTGGCCCGGCGAGGTTCCTGCGGTGGTCCGACGAGATTTCTGCGAGACGCTCAGTTTGACTGTAAGCTCGTTGAAATCGGAGTTCGGATGCTTCCGGATTTAATTTTTGAAGTCTCCAACTAGCTTTTGCCTCGAGATTCGTGCCCGATCAAGCTAATTTTGTGATGACGTATCAGTAATATAAATAAATTAAACTCTAGGATTATCACGATAGAGTGCGATCACAACCGATACGACTACAAAATAGAGTTAATCAATATCCATAAGAAATCAAGAAGAGATGGTCAAATTTTAAGTAACTATATATCAATTTGCCAATTTGGCAGGAGGAACTTTGTAAAATATAAGAGCAAATAACACAGCGATCCTATGATTTTTTTTTTTTTTTTTTTCTTGTTAATACAGAAAACAAACTTTCCATAGTCGTTCTCTTAAAAACTTCTAAGCTTAGAATGTTTTCATTGAAAACACCTATGCCTTAATGTTTTTGTTGGTCGTGCTCTTGATGCTAAATGTGAATCAACATATGTTTTTTTCCTAAAATTTGATCAACGACAAACAATATATCATTGAATTATCATTTACGCTTCGTTTGGGACGGCTTTTTGATTGCTTCTTAAAACGGAGTTGTAGTACAAAAATTAAAAATTTTGTACTACAACTCCGTTTTAAGAAGCAATCAAAAAGCTATCTCAAACGAAGGCTTAGTCACGTTACTTTAAAAATTATTATTGATCCAAACTATTATTATATTCTTAAAAAGACAAGAAGAGTAAATTAATTTATGTTCATTTTAATGATATTCTTACAATAACAAAAGACTCGAGAAAATAAATTGATAGACATTCTTATAATATAAAAAAGAGTAAAAGAAACTCAGTGATATTTCTTATAATGATGACATTTATATCTACCAGCTTTGGCAGAACATCTTTTGACTATATTTTGTCACATTAAATTAAGTCATAAAAACTCTCAATTATTAATGAACTAACATGTAAATCTATTTTTTATGTTCTATAAAATTATGAAGTGATGGTAAAATTATTCATTGTCATGTTCTTCATATATAACTCATATGATATCATGTAAAATATTACATATTATTATGCAATTACATTTATCAATGATAGAATAAGACTCCGAGGTGCGTGCTAGAGAGGGAAAGGAGCGATGATGTCTTTGAAATCTGTCAGTGCCTTGGCGAAAGATAAAATAATAAGATCAATCAAGAGATTTCGTAGTTGTAGCATTTTTTTTTTAAGGAAATCCATTAAATTAGAAATGGTACAAGCAAAGACCCCACATCGGGCCACAACAGTAGCTTACAATTAGAACCGCAATAACCCCAAAAAAGGAAAAAAAAAGAAGGGATATGAAACTAATGATGCAGACTCAAACCAGCGTCGGGTTAATTGCCAGGGAGGGGCCATCCATGAGAGAAAAGAAATTCGCAAATGAAAAGCTGCCAAGTCAACGAAACGGGCCACCCAGGTTGCCAACCAACCCTGGCCATCCACGACACTTGCAGTAGCGCTACTTCCTCATCGTCCATATAATAAAGCTTGAATGGGCAACCCAAACCAACAATAAAGCCCACTGCAAAACCAAAACTCAAGCCAGCCACAAGGCCACCCCAAGGGGACAGAACATAGCCCTCGGATAGCCAACCAAAAGCCAAAAAATCAGTAAGCAACCAACAATAAAAGCATCACCGGCCATGTCTGCCCCTCCCACGAGTCCTACCACGAGAGGCAACATATACAAGAGGTTTATCACATAATAAGTTAAAAGGGTTCTCTGGGTCGTCATCCCCACTCGAATCCAAAGAAATAGAATCAAACTCATTATTAGATGAACCATGAAGCCAATCCAAATGCACACGAACATCAATGAATGAATTGTCCCCCACATGATACACTAAGCTCTGAGAATCAATTAAATTAACAGGGACATCCACAAAATTGTTATTGAATAAACAGTCATTCAATACTGGAGGCGAGCTAGAGGTTACAGACGCAGAACCCACACAAACACTCGCATCCAAATTATCAGGAACCAGATCAGTCACAATCGGGCAATCCAAAACCAAAGGCTTTAACGTAATACTAGCCAAAACAGGTGGGGCGGACCTCCCAGACAAAACATAAACAAAACTATCAGGAACCTCAGCACTATGACACGCACGAGGGGCGACAAGAAGAGGTTCCTCAGAGGTGAAGAAAACACCTTGTGGAAGAAAAGGTTGAGCATCAGGGGATAAAAGAACGACAACATCAACACCAATAACACCACCACCCGAATGAGACACAACATCGACCACAACATTATCCAAATCATCCAAACCAACCACAACAGGGGGGACAGAAGCGCGAGCAGGCAAATCTAGAGAGTGCGCCACAGGCACCAGAGTCAATAAAACATCCTGAATAGGCATAGGAGAACTAGAAACACAAACTTCCTCATCTAAACTATCAATAGCAGAATTAACAACCAATCCACTATTTCCATTAATCAAAACTGCATGAGCCGCAGGAGGTAAGGAATCAGGAAAAACACAATCCAAATTAATAGAAGGCACCTCAGCAACAGTAGGGGCAGCCACATGATTGAGCAGAGGGTGAAGAACAGGACAGTCAGGTTTGGAATGACCCATGGATTTACAATGCGAGCAATAAGCAGGGAAGGGCTCCATATTAACCGATTGAATATAGCCTAAAGTCTCGGATCCAACCCAAATTTTATTAGGATAAACCTTGGTAACATCTAATTCCACCAGTACTCGAGCAACTGATGGCCGCCTACCAGTGGAAGTCACCTGATCGATTTTCAGAGGCTTACCAAACATGGAACCAAGCCCTTGTAAAATTCTCTGGGCAAAGAGGTGCGGCCTAAGATTAGGAAAGGAAACCCTAATTGATATAGTAGGGGATTCAACATCAATGTCAAAGGTAGGGGACCATTTGAAAACCTTCATGAAGCAATTGTTCACGAAATATGAATGATGTGAGAAGACTCGACAATAATCCATGTCATTTTCCAGCTTGATAAGAATATGCTTAGAGTTAAGAACAGTGACAGAGAAAACTCCATTAAGTTTAAGATTGAAAAAAAAATTACGAATCGCTTCCAATGAAGAACGATGGGTCAGAAATTTTCCAACAAGCGGAAACTCAAAAGAAGCAGCTAGGGCTAGCACTTCCTCATCCGAAATCCAAAGTGAATGAAGACCTCTAAAAGACGAGATCTTAATATCAGGATAAGAAGAGATCGAAGCGGAAGAAGAACCCGCTAAAGCCTCACGAAAAGACCGAGAAGAAGGAGAACCAGACAAAAAACCAAGATCCAAAAGCCTTTTGCCCTCCATGACAGAGAAAAACGCAGAAAAACTAGTGAGAGAGATGAGAGAAATCTTCCCTGAGGCGGCAACGAAACCACGCAACGAAGGAGACGGCGCAAACCTCCAAACCCTAGCAGAGCGCATGTCTGCCTCTGACTAATTAATATTAAAGTGGTCCCTAGGCGATCAAATTGTGACGTAGTTGTAGCATTATGGAGAAACAAAGACAACCAAATAGGTATAGGTATGAGTGAATCATGAAATTTCTAGTTGCTATTATAGGAGTGTAAATGATGGCAAGATTTATGAGTTATGATATTTTTTTTTAGTTTTTTTTTTAAGGATTTAGATAAATATAAACCAAAAATACATTCTTTTTTAATATTTAAATATAATTATAAATTAATTTGATTGAAATCTAACTCTCAATTTAAAATAATGAAATAAAATCCTTTTGCCTTTCTCGTGAGCATCTCTTCCAAATACCAATGAAAAGTGAAAACACCACCCTCTTTTTGCCCTGACTGCCTAACCCTACCTGCTCTTATTTTAAAAGTACAGTAAATGCAAAAGTGTATAAATTTTAATTTCTGAGCAAAAGGCTAACAATAAAACAGTAACTGCAAAAGTGTCTAAAAATACAAAGAAATTACCTGTAATGGTAAACGCCGGTGAGAAAAATGTCAAGTGATCCATTCATTCAAGCACAATCTAATCAGAAATCCAAAATGAAAGAAGCCATTACCGACCACCACTCTGTTGGCCTATCACTTCTCCTTCCAAACCAACCCAAACGACGTTCAGTACATCAGAAAAGCGAAAAGCGAGTAAATAATAAACCACACTACAGTACAGCAATACGAAACAAACAAAAAACACAAATGAAATCAATGAACGGCATTCACTTTTCACCGCATCCACCGCCGGAGATCCGTCGTGGACGACGGCGACACTTCGCTGTCCGTGTAGGTCGATAAAACATTCGAACTCTGTTCGGACCCAATCCTCCCCATCGCGCTCTTGAAGCTTGGACTTCTCAAACTATTCCCGCAGTACGCTTCTGGCACCTGATACGACAATCTCTTCTTCACCGAACCCAACCTGTCTCTCTCCGGCGTCGCTGGCCTCTGCCTCGGTGCGCTCTGCGACCTCAGGCGTGCTTTGGCCGACTCCGTCGTCGCCATGTAGTTCGGCACTGCACGTGCCGCTGATAAGCTAGGTGTGTGGGCGTAGCAGCGAGGGCTCGCGGAGCGGACTTGTAAAGGCGGAACCTTTGATGGCGAAGGAGTGGCAGGGGAGCGGTGGCGGGGAGAGGTGACTGGAAGAGTTGCCGGAGAATGCCGGCGGGCTGCGGCGTAGGAGAATGGCCGAGCAGTATCGATTTCAAGAATTTTTATTGGGTCGCGGTGGTCTATGGAGCCTCTACCCCAGCTGCTGCTTCTGTTGTCGAATGATGTTCGTGAAGCAATCCACCGTTCGAGCCACCTCGGTGGCTCTACTTCTGGTTCAAAATTATTCAGTGTTGGAGATAGATTGGTATCTGCTCTCCACATCTAATAAGATAAAAAAATGTTGTTTTAGTAACATAGGAAAACAGGGGAAGCAGAGCTACTTGTTACCCAATAAATGATTGCCTTTTCTCTTTTCAAGACGGCTTCTTTCCTAATCTTCGACGTCGCCTGAGTCTCCCCTATGGTCTGGGAACGGTCCTCGCAGTCGTCGGCGTAAATGCTCCCTTCTCTCGACTTCTGAAAGTAAAAATCCCAACTTTGAACGAAGGAAAACATATCTAACATTGGTAAAACAAGATTTGGTATCATATCTTACAATAGATCTTCTCTCGACGATGTTTTGAAGATATCTCGAATCCAAGATATTGCTGTCACAGCTAAGAGAAGACTTATAGCTACTGCAAGGAGCGGCGTCATGTGACTGAGACAGCCGCATACGCTGATCCCGAACCCGTGCCTGAACTCTCACCAACGCTTGCATACATCGAAGAGTCATGTTCGCTTGTTTTCGAACGTTGTGCCCTCTAACTAAAGCTTGAAGCTTTACAAGCCCCTTCAATGCCCGAAGCGCTCTCCTGGCCTTTTCCACCATCGAAAACAACTTTCTTATTATTTGGCAAAACAGAGTTTAAAAAAAAAAGGAAGCCGAATAGAATACGGACAAGGTAGCCACGAAAGGCCGTTTGGATGACAATGGCGGAGCAGTGCTCTCTTGCGAAGCAAGCCGTTGGTCTAGTGAGCCGGACTACCTCTGCGGCGGCTTGAGCGGTAGCGACCGCAGCCTCCGCCGTGGCTGCTGTTGCGACGGCTAAAGCCATGGCGTGCCTCTGTTCCGGAGTTACCGCCGCTGGTAGCGGCCGCGGAAGCGGTTGCTGCTTTATATTGCCCGTTTGCTGCTGCTGCTGGCTGCTTGAAGACTTGCGGAATATCCATCTCCTCTTCTCCCTCTTCTGCGAAGCAAAAATGGAAAAAAAATGTTAGAAGAAGAGAATAGGAAGACTGAGGAGTGTGGTTTGCGTGCACGCCGCCATGAACATGACCTTGTTACTCTCGTTCTCTTCATGCTCAGTCCTTTTCTCCGAGTCTTTGGAGGGAGACCTGAATGCTCTTTTGACCGCAGTCAGCCATGAGCTCCCACTCTTCCTTCCCATGACAGCTCACGGCATTACCAAACTCTCTCTTTATGGTTTATCTCTTCAAGCGCATATAGTCCTTCATAACGTGACTTAAGGAAAACAGAGAAAAGAGAGAGAGAGAGAGAGGAGTTGCAGAGTACGAGTTGCAGGAGTTGAGGAAATAAACGAAGGGCCGGCCACAGGGTCGCTTTACTTTTTGGGTTGGAGGCAATGGCGATGATGCGGCGGCGTACGCCTAAGGAGGCTCAAAAATAAATGCTCATAAGACTGCGGGGCCCGTGGGCCCGGGACACGTGACGTGGCATCAATGCAGGCGATGAATACAGCAGAAACCGCCAGTATTGTCATTGCATGCTTCTAATAGTGGTGTCAAAACGGGTGAATTAGTCAGGTTCAGACCGGGTTGAAAATTGATCTATTTAGAATTTGATCAATTGAAATTTGATCCGTTAAATAAATGGGTAAAAAATATAAACTCAATTTAACTTGTTAGTAACCTGAATTCTCTGTTAATCAATTTTAACTTTTTTTTTTTTTACTTTTTAAGTCACGAGAGAGTATGTAAAGGGAAGGCCTTCTTATTGCAAGGGCTTTGGAGAGGTTCCGGAGAGAATGAACGGTTTCTGGTCGTCTCTCTTTTAATGGATGAGGAAGCCTCATTTTTCTGTTCGCAGCGAGCTTCTGAGTGAATTTGAATCGCGAATCAAAGGGCAGCGGGATTTGAGGTGATTCGAAGCAGGATTCAATTCAGAGCTATTACGAGGAAGCATTAATTTGGATTTGAGATTTTTTGTTTGACTTGCTAGTTTTTAGGTTAAATTATTGGCAGAGATAATAATAACACGCTATTTAAGAAGCAATGTCTTATTAAGCTGATAGTAACAGGCTATCAATGATATGACTTTGATTTTTGTGCATTTCGGAATTGAAATACGTGTAATCACTCGTTTAAGCGTGTCAAATTTGTCGACATAGAAAATTAGGACAAATGGGTAGTTATTTAGGGATTGACGATGTTCCGGTCCGTATGGCCCAGTCGTTTTCATCGGACGTCGTATTGGGCGGGACGAGGCTTAATTCCCTCGAAGTGTGTGTTATCTCGATTTGCGCGCAAAACTTCATATCAAACAAATTGGGCACTGTATTCATAATATTGACCGGTGTTCCGGACCCAATGACGCAGTCTAACTTTTGCACTCGGACGTCATTCGAGCATGTTTTCGAGGCATCGTTTCCTTCAATGCCCATGCCTTCGCAACATATTTTGAATCATCTTTTGAAAATTTAGAGCACCATCAAACGATCCAATTTAATCAAAATAAATGTATATTTTCTAATGCCAACGACATTCCGGACGCAAATGGCACCGTCCGTTTTGTAGATCGGAACTTCGTTTGATCATCAATCGAGGGGCTAATCTCCCTCGAAATGCGTGCCTTTGCAATTATTTGAATCGGCATTTGAAAATTTACCGTACGCTCCTCAAATGAATCCAATTTGAAGCAAATAAAATGTTTGACTCTTATGCCGACGAGTTCTGGATGCAATGACGTTGTCCGTTATGATTGGAGACGTCGTTCGAAGCGTGCTTCGAAGCCTGTTTCCCGTCGTAACGAGGCCTTTATATCATATTTGCATCGCCTAGAAATTTACCAAACCATCTCCGATGATCCAAATTTATCAAAATAAAATATATATTCTGGAAATGTCGACGACGTTTTCGGACGCAATGGGCTGTCGTTGTCATCGTGACGTCGTCGCGAACATCTTCGAGTTCCTCATTTCTGTCGTAGACAGTAGGCCTTTATATCATAATTTGCATTGGGCCTAAAAATTCACTCACCATTCGGATTGATCCAAATTTATTAAATAAAATGTATTTTCTGAAATGTTCGTGAGTTCTGGACGCATGGAGCTGTCGTTTGCAATCGGACGTCGTTAGAGCATCTTCGAGCTCATTTTTTTTGATATGCGCACCTTCCACATCATATTTGAATTGCCTCGAAATCACGTGAACGCCACCTCTCAGTTAATCAAAAATTGATTTAATAAAATTATATATTTTGATTGTCGATGACGTTCGGGACGAATGGAGCTGTCGTTTTGTTGGCCGACATCGTATCGTCTCTATAGGGCAAAATCTCCTTTCTCGATAATGCGTGTTTTTCCTTGAAAATTTGTGTCACCATTCTCCGGATGATCCAAATTAATATACAAAATAAGTTTTCATATAAAGGTTGGCAAATTTCGGACGCAATGATGAAAGTCTATTTGTCGATCTGGGATCGTTTGATCAGTTCGCGCTTTAATTTCGGGTGTCGATCGTCCCTTTTGATCGATCTTTGTACGATTCAAATTTGCCGAGGGCCCCGACCTAGCAGAATTCGACTCTTGATCGCAACGACGTCGTCTGTGTTTGGCAATCGAAATCATTTGACCCCTTTTAAGTGGTGCATGGCGCTAAGGCGGCGTAATGTTTTATTCAACGCAATTGGTGTCCTTTATCAACTGGTTTTGAGGTATATGGGGGTCAACAATATATTTTAAATTCATGATAGGATATAACTTTTAATTTAATTTAAAAATATTTTTTTGAATTTAAATATTAATAATTTTAATATTTATATTATATTTTTATTAATTTTAACTTTTTTATACTGGCAATGGAAAAGAAATTCGAAAATATTGGTGAAAGAAGAATCAACGCCAACATATTTTAATTTCAAGGCAGCACTTTTTTTATTTTGAAAAAATTGGGGCAAACATGCCCAAATTCATTCCAAAAATAAAAGATTACCAGAAGAAAAAAATAATAGTTTTTGTAAGTTTTTTAACAATACATAATAAACTCCAAAAAGGGAGAGAGAGAAAAAAAAATAAAAAAAAAAACTAAGGCAATACAGTAGAAGCCCTATCTACAAACATGCAAAGAAACACGAATCGACCAGCTTGAACTGCTTCAAAAGAGATCCCCAAAGTAAAGCAAAACAAGGAACTAGCAAATAAAAGGCTCCACAAGCAGCCCCCAAGCCAGCTCCAAATAATGAGTAAAACACCAACTCCCAAAAGACGAGGGCCAGAAAACAATCTTCAGAGAATTCTATGCCAACCAAAACTGAGTAATCCTTGCCACGCAAACTACAAAGGAGAAAAAACAACCTTCCAAGATTAACTAATACAAGAGATCGCCCAGGAAAACTGAAAGTTAGCTTTGCCAGGGGACATCCACCAAAAGAAGAAGCAAGAAAGAATCCAGCAAAGAGAAAGCTTCCACCAGCCGCAAAGAGCCACAAAATATCCATCCAGATAACAGTTAAGCCACCCAATCAAAAAGTAACTCATGAGAATCAACAGATAAAAAAAAAAAAATCAACCAAAAACCAATCGCTCCTGCATCAAGAGGAGATGACCAACTCATGCCCACACGAGCAAGAGAACTGTATAATCGTTAAAAATTTTCAAGATTTTTTTTTTGTTGATCTAAAATAGTCAATAATTATCAAAACTCGAAATCTTCGAAATCAGAATAGGATTCGGAGTCTTTACTGCGAGACAAACAAATTCTTCCAACTGCGTCGACGGACGAAAAAGCGCTCCGCGGCCTCCAGAAATAAAGCTTTTCCTTTCTTTCATTCTCTTTCTCTCTCCTGCGCTTTTCTTCTTTCAAAAATATTAAAATCGGATACTTTCAAACAAGGAATCGTCTAGGAGATGCCAGATCAGTCCGGGAGAACTCCTCTTGAACAGATCTGTACAGACAAAATTATTCCAATTATTTCGTCCTTGGAGATGCTCTTGTTCCGGTCGTCCCGCTTCAGGGTTTGTACAGACGAAATGACAAAATTTCTTTTCTTACAATTTTCTTCAGTTGTCCCGTACTAGGCCCAGTTTCGTCCGGGATAACAGCACTCAAAGAATCAGCTTTAGGGTTTTACCGAACAATCTTCTTGCGGTCGTACATATACACCATGCCTGAACTGCATGTCCGGCAACGCCCTGCGTGTCTTCCGCCCAGTGCATGCACACCTTAGGCGCTCGCATCCCGTGACAGCTCAAGAACATGTCGTAGCTCAACAATGTTATACTCAGGATACTCTACTTGAAGTCCAAAGTCTTGTCAGAAGTGAAGGCATTCAAGCATCAGCACGGACAGGGATGACGGGAGGAAAGAAGAACGCAAAACTTTTATATTATTCTTTCTTGTTCGATGCTATCCTCAAAACTTTGGGATGGCGCATGTAACCGTTCGTTTAATGTCCTCGTGCAATGAATGCGTTCGACGTCGAGTTGCTGAACGCTCCATTATACAACAAGGCTATGGTATTAAAAATTTCCGCTATCGTCGGAAGTTTTAGCCACAGGACTGAATGTGTCCTAGTAATCTAAGCTATTTCTGTTTGATTGCCCTCTGAGCACTATCGAGCTTTGTAGGGCGAGCAAGCCGTTCTCGGTCTGAATTGGAATTTGGTTTCGGTAGGTCATTTTGAATCCTAGAAATGGTCCCGGGTCATAGAGGCGGAACATAGCATCAGGTTCCTTGCTTTTGGAGAGCATTAGAATTCTTGTGGCCAATGGCTTTGTCTCATTAAAATTTTGCTGGCTTACTGTATGTTGTAGGATCAGTGGAGAGCTGATCTCTTATGAACGCAAATTGAGTCGTTGAAACGGGTTTTGAGAGATCCGTTTGGTACGAGTAGTCATAGATGCTGAGTAGTTTGGTTTGATTGCTGAGGTGAGGTAGCTGTGTGGATAGCAGCGTTGATCATGGTTGTTAATGCGTTTGTCTTGACGGGATTAAGTTGAACAAAAGAGGCTTCAGTTGGTGGTAAGGTTTTGTTGGTCTGGCTTTTGCAGCCACAGCATTGGCGGGATGAGAAGCACGGTGGCACTCGCGAAGCTTGATGCACGCGGTCTTTGAGTTTCCTTGACTTTGAGAGGAAAAAACAGATTCATTAAAATGAACTTGTCCCTAGAGCACAAGGAGTTGATGGTTACCGGATTTAAAGGCAATTTATATCCTTTTGATGTGTTCGGAATACCTCAAGAATATGCAGGAGGTGGAGGTCGGTGTGAGTTCGTGGCATGAGTTTGGAGAAGTGCGGGAACACTTGCGCACGCCAAACATCCCGAAGATGGCATAGGAGTGTGTTGGATGTTGACATGACGATCGAGCGGAGCCGTGTGGCTTAGTTTGTGGCGTGACGGTAGTTTGTTATCAAATACGTAGCGTTTTGTGGCTGCCTCAAAGCCAAGTAATTGCTTGCGGAAGTCCGGCAGTGGATAAGGAGATTCTAGTCATAGTAATTATATGTTAATGCTTACGTTCCGCTATCCATTTTGTTCGGGAGTTAAGGGCAAGACAATTTGGTGACCGAATTCCTGTCATTTTTGGTGAAGGATTGGAACTGATTTGTTAATAAATCACCTCCACGTCAGTCCTTATGGTTTGCAGTTTTCGGTTAGTTTGTCTTCAACGAAGTTTCACCAAAGTTAACAAAAGTATGTGTAACATCAGATTTGTGTTAAACCGGAACAACCAAACAAAGAGAGAAAAGTCATCCTACACGATATTAACGTAGTTTAAACTTGGTGTGAGGGTACCGTTGAAGGGCCCCACACGTCGGAATGAACGAGTTCAAGCGGAAATCGACTGGGCTCGTTAGAGGATCGTTAAAGACTAGTTTGTGTCCTTTACAAGACATAACATTGAGTACGTTTGTATTTTATTGTGGCTATTTGTAACAGGGATTACACGCGATATTAGTTTGAAATAACTCGATGATGGCGGATGTCCAAGGCGCGATGCCACGTTCAGTAGAGAAGTATTTTGCCTGCGAAGGCGTAGTGGTAGCACCGTGAGATGGATTCGCTATCCTGTATGACCTTTGACTGGCAAAGGGCCGTCTAAGGATGAACTGATTTGTCGTCTCGATCTTAAACAAAAGCCCATTAGAATCCAATGTTATAGAGATGGGATTGTCTTTCAAAGATTAGAGATAGACAAGCTAAATTATAGATAAAGAAGGAATATGCATAAAGAGATAAAATTAGCTTACTAGCGGGGGTAGGAAGAATTCCTGACCGAGTGAGCTAATTGGAACCGTTCGGACAGTCCTGCACCACGACCGCGCAGATGACGTTTTCCGGAGCCGTTTATAACATATGGTCGGTGTAGAAGTCCAAATTCTCGGTTTTTGTCGTTTCGTCATAATGGGAAAGAGGCACCTGAGTCGTGTAACATCGAGTCGAGTTTCCTCTCTCCGCTTATTAGCTATGAGCGCACTTGTGTTCTTGACCGTTGCTATTGTGGCCTTGTAGTTTGCACTTGAGCGGTGCCAACATCGCGTCGCACTTGGTGCCCTTTTTTTGCAATTGGCAGACAATGGACGAGTTCGGGTTATTAGTGGTTGCGGACCCTGGTTGGCAACGTGTCTTCCGGCGCGCTGCCTTACTTCTTGTCGTGTAACAAAGCCGACTGATTTTGTCCGGTAATGTAGGAAATTTTCAAGAGCCGCCGATTTCAGATGAATTTCTTCGCTTATGAGCGAGCGCGTAGAGCGAGTTCGAGAGTAGGGATTCCTTGCATAGTACGAATAGTAGTAGGCGACGATTGTAAGGCCAACGGAAGGCCGTTCAAAGATCGTTATGATTACATCTTCTGGATGCGACCGAAGAACCGGTCCGAGCTATGTGATCACGATCTTCTTGACCTCAGTGAGGGTACTGAGGTCATCGGTAATACCCTGCTAGAGACATATTGATGTGAAGCTCATTTTTTGAGCTGTATTACTTGGATCGATTCGAGGCCTGAAAACGATTGTGAAGAGTTTCCCATATTTCATGGTAGATCTTCAAGCTGGATCACGTTAAGGAAGAACAAGCCGGCGAGATGGTGGAGCACATCGCCGTCGCAAGATTCCTGATCTTAACTTGCGCAAGAACGGGATCTTGATTGGGATCGACATTTTCGGTATGGCGATTTTGAGTCAAAAGAAACTCAGCGAAGCCATTCGCTTTAAAAAGTTTTAGCGATTGTGGTATTGCCAGATCGGAAAATTCGTCCTGGGAGTGGAACGCGTGTGATGGAACGAGAAATTTGAGATTAGAGATTACAACTTTAAGAGAAGGAGAGTAAGATTATTCGATGCGCAGCGCCCGTGGTTGTGGTACCAGATCGACGAGGAGCTGAGTCGGATTCGTCAATGTTCGGCCCAGATCACGCACTGTCTGATAACCATGTAGAAGTGAAGCATTAAGCATTCAAGCACAGAGAAGAGGGATGACGGGAGGAAAGAAGAGCAGAACTTTTTATTAACTTCTTTTTGAATTACAAATGCTCGAATGATACAATATATATAGCCTATTCTAGTATACAGATGGACAACGTGTACAGCTCTCATTTGAAAAACATATATACAGGTTATATAAATGGTCTTAACAAGCTCCACCTCAAAGATCCAAACTGATCTTTCGCTCTCTAGCGACTCCAGCGCGATCACAAGCTCTGGCTAGCTTTGCTCAGCTCGTGCAACAGAGCTCCGTAGGCTCTCTCACCTACGGCTGCACTCCAAAATGAAGTAGAAAACTCCACCTCAAAAACACATCCACCGTGTCACTTGAAACAAAATAGCAAGCCTAAAGCACTTCAACCAAATCGGCAAGAACAAACAGGATGTCCTTCTCGTTCTCTCTTACTGCAAGGATCGCACGAGCCAGCCGCCGCGGTTGCAGCCCGCTTTTCGGTGTGCAACATTCGCCAGCGTCCCGTCAGTCTCCGCGAACCCCGTTCCGAGCTCGGATCTGCCTCCAAAGCTGTACTTCAGCTTCGTTCGCTCCCGAGCCCGCTCCAAAGTCTAGCAAATCCGCCTCGACGCCTCCAGCCAGCAGCTTCCACTCACGGAACCTTCTTGGTTTCCAAGATCTAAAAGCCTTCTACGGCTTTAGCCGTGCCAAACTCATCTCCTGCTTGAAGTTTGGTCTCGAGCCACACGAGACTCCTGCTCCCGCCTCCGATCTTCTGCTGCCTTTCTTCGGTCTGCCGCAACGCAACCAGTGGCTCGTCACGCACCTCCGGTGATGTAGGCAAACCTGCAAGAAAGAAAACGAATAGGCAAGCACAATAGAAGTAGAGAAAAACT
>NW_021319255.1:813849-829271 GCF_001605985.2 Dendrobium catenatum | reverse complement strand
TAGAGAAAACTTCTCTGTATTTGGATTATCAGGGATTCAAAAGACTACCCATACAGCTTCCTTGCTAGAATAATAAAACCCCTCTATGATACTAAATCGGGGACTGAACTGTAAAAGCTAATACTAGTACTCTATAACTAAATGTAGTACGGTGGTAGTGGGGCTAAAACCATAAGCAGAGAATCGTAACTAACTAGATATAATGTTCCTTAGTAATAGGGTA
This sequence comes from Dendrobium catenatum, assembly GCF_001605985.2. NCBI lineage: Eukaryota > Viridiplantae > Streptophyta > Magnoliopsida > Asparagales > Orchidaceae > Dendrobium > Dendrobium catenatum. Next base: position 829,048 of record NW_021319255.1, on the reverse strand, counting down.
AGCAAGGATAGGATGCACCGCATCATTCGCCCCCGCCGCGAGAGGACTCCGCCGTGATGGGGCTGTCATATGGAGGATTGTATGCGTAGAGATCCGCCACGTTAAACGTATGTGACATATTAAATTCCGTGGGTAGATCAACGACATAAGCATTGTCGTTTATTTTTTTGCTAATAGGGAAAGGACCCCATTTTCGTTTACCCAACTTGGAGTGTTGGCCTGCTGGCAATCTTTCTTTGCGCAAACGCACCATGACCAAATCACCAGGAAGAAACAATCTCTCCCTCCGGTGCACATCAGCCGATTGCTTGTACTGATCATTAGAGTCCTGTAGCTTCATTTTAACTTTGGAAAGTAGTTCGGAGAATTGTTCAGCCAACAGAGAGGCTGCTTTACTTTTGCATTTAGGAAGAACTGCAACATCAAGTAGGGTGTTGGGCATTTTAGTATAAACAACACTGAATGGACACATACCCGTGGACCGGTTTGGCATTGAGTTGAAGGCAAACTCCGCTTGGCCAAGGACTTCATCCCATATCTTAGGATGCTCTTGTACTAGGAAACGAAGAAGATTACCAAGAGTCCGGTTCACGACCTCCGTCTGCCCATCGGTTTGTGGGTGATACGACGAGCTCAATTGAATTTGTGTGTGCAATCTCTTCCATATCTCTCTCCAAAAGTGACTGATAAACTTAACATCTCTATCCGATGTCAAGCTCCTTGGGATCCCATGAAGGCGAACGATTTCCTTAAAAAAGAGTTTTGCAATGTTCAGTGCATCAAATGTTTTCTTGCAGGCAACGAAGTGTGCCATTTTAGAAAACCGATCTACCACCACCATAATTGAATCGTTGCCATGTTTCGTCCGCGGTAAACCCACACAAAATCTAAGCTCAAGTCTTCCCAAATTGTCTCTGGCACAGGTAGTGGTAAATATAACCCAGTATTTTGCCCTCCTCCTTTGTAACTTTGACATATTGAACATCGTTCAATGAATTTAGTGACATCTCTTCGTAGATGAGGCCAAAAGAATCGGCTCTGCAGCTGGGCGATGGTACTATCACGCCCGCAGTGTGCCGCCAAACTACCAGCGTGTGCTTCCTTGATGATCTGTTGCCTCCATGATGAATTCGGTATGCACATCAAATTACCTTTGAATAGATAGCCATGTCGAATTGAGTAATCTGCTATTGTTTCCTTCTGAATGCACTTCGCCCAAAAGCCTTTAAAATAGTCATCTTCTGAATATAAATCTTGTAGACTTTCTAGCCCAGAAAACTCAGTTTGAAGTTTAGTCACAAGGGCCGCCCGGCGGCTCAAAGCATCCGCGACCCTATTCTGAGTTCCGCTCTTATGTTTCACCACAAATGTAAATTTCTGTAAGAATATAATCCAGCGAGCATGCATTCGATTTATATTTTTTTGAGTGTTGATATATTGAAGGGCTTTGTGATCGCTGCAAAGCACGAAGTCTTGATGTAGGAGATAATGTTCCCATTGTTTTAAAGCTCTCACCACTGCATATAACTCCTGCTCATAAACTGTCCATCTCTATCGTGACGGACACAGTTTTTCACTAAAGAATTCAACAGGTTTGTTGTCCTGAGCTAGAACCGCCCCTATTCCAATAGTTGACGCATCCGTATCAACCGTAAATGGTTTATCAAAATCGGGCAAAGCCAACACGGGAGCTGTTGACAGTGCCAGTTTAATCTTTTCAAAGCTCTTTTGCTGTTCCTCCGACCAAGAGAAGCGAGCTTGTTTAAGAATATCAGTGATTGGCGCCATAATTGTACTGAATCCCTTTATGAATTTTCGATAGAAATTTGCTAAACCGTGGAAGCTACGTATGTCAAACAGTGATCGAGGCTGAGGCCATTCGACAATGGCTAGCACTTTACGCGGGTCGACCGCAACTCCAGCTTCAGAAATGACAAAGCCAAGAAAAGATACCTGTTGCGTTGCAAATTCGCACTTTGGTAGATTCAAGTATAGCTTGTTCTGCCTCAGGACGTCGAACAGACTTGTCAAATGCTGTAAGTGTTCGGCCAAGGTTGCACTGAACACTAATATGTCATCGAAGTACACTACACAGCACACATTAAGGAAAGGCTTTAACACTTCGTTCATTAGTCGCATAAACGTGGCTGGGGCATTGCACAGCCCAAATGGCATCACCTTCCACTCATATAATCCCTGACGCGTTTTAAACGCTGTCTTCCATTCATCCCCGGGACGAATACGTATCTGATGGTATCCACTTCTAAGATCCAGCTTAGAGAAAGTTTTGGCTCCCGATAATTTATCAAGCATATCCTCCATCCGCGGCATAGGAAAACGGAATTTTACCATTATTTTGTTGATGGCTCGGCTGTCCATACACATTCTCCAGCTACCATCCTTTTTCGGAACCAAAAGAGCAGGTACCGCACATGGGCTCAAGCTCGGTTGCACTAACTATTTCTCCATCAATTCTTCAACTATTTGCTGTAATACTTGATGCTCCTTTGGGCTTAGCTTGTAATGGGGAAAATTAGGTAGAGTTGAGCCAGGAGTTAGCTCAATTTGATGCTGCACCGTTCGCATAGGAGGAAGCTCTGATGGCAATTCGGTTGGCATGATATCAGAAAACTACTGCAGCAAAACCTTAATCTCTGCAGACTGTGTGACCAAATTCTCCTGCGGAAAGTTCTCCTTGATGACCAAAGCTAAGAAGTATTGTGAGTCTCGCCACGCATTAATCAATGCAGTACCCGAAACAGCAAAGAGAGCTGTCTTGGATGTTGTAGAGGCATGCTCCATATCCTGATTTCGAGGCAGCAACCTGAGTTTTTTTCCTTTCCAATCAAAACTGTAGGTATTTGCTCGGCCATCAAAAATAGCTCCTACATCAAATTGCCATGGTCGCCCAAGTATAAGATGGCACACGTCCATCTCCACCACATCGCACAGGACTTCACTAACATAGTGTCGGCCGATGGAGAATGTCACCCTGCACATTTCGGTGACGGCAATCTCTACCCCTTTCTTAACCCAGCTTATCTTGTAAGGACTTGGGTTCTTTGTCGTTTTCAACTGCAAAGCCTGCACCACCGCTCGAGAGATAACATTTTCTGTGCACCCGCTATCAATTAGCAAATCGCATACTTTACCATTCACTGTGCATTTTGTTTTAAACAGAGCATTCCTCTGAGAATTGCTTGGTTGCCGAGGTGCGATCAGCAATCTTTGTAGCACACATACGACTGGCTCTCCCTCGTCACCGTCTACATCTTCGGGCATGTCATCCTGATAATCGGGGTTCTCATCAATTTCATCATCCTCCGCGCCCTCCAATAGCTGCAGTTGGGGACGTGTTGGACATTCGTTGGACTTGTGCCCTTGCTGGAAACATCTAAAACATTTTATAGTGGAGGGTTTAGCATACGGATTTTCCTTCTGAGCTGCTCTGTTTCTCTGGAATCCTTTCTGTTCCCCGGTTTTCATGCCTGAACTGGAAGGTGAGTTAACTGCGTTAGTCACTGGAGCCGGTTTAGCTGCATTAGAGTAATTCTGAAATGGTGACTTGTTATGTTCCGCAGAATAATCAACTCCCTTTTTATTCTGTCTGCTATGCAAATGCCGGTTTAATTGCATTTCTACTTTAAGTGCGTAGTTTACTGCCTGTGACAAACTCCAGATGGAATTAAGCTCCAGCTTGTCCTGAATTGCCTCCCTTAATCCCCCAATGTACCTTGCAACTAATTGATTGGCAGTTTCATTCAAATTATTCATCGCACTCAATCGGTAGAACTCCTCGGTATAATCATTCACCGTTCTCGCCCCTTGAGTACAATGTTGATATTGGACATACAGCATTTGTTCGTAATCGGTCGGCAAAAAATGTCCTCTGAGTAATTGTTTCATCCGGTACCAACTCTTAACTTGTCCCCTCCCTTCACGTCTTCTAGATTGTAGGATTTGCAACCACCATGCACTTGCACCTCCTTTAAGTTTACAAGCCACATATTTAACTTGTTTTTCAGGTTCAATTTCCATATACTCAAAAAATGTTTCAACAGCCCTTTCCCAATCTAGATAGTCTTCGATGTGCGGCTTACCATCGAAAAACGGTATGTCCAATTTAACTCTGAAATCAGTTTGTGTTCTCTCAGTCGGGCGTCGTCTGCGAATCGGAAGTTGCTCCTCCTCTGATTCTGATAATTCCACCGTATTAACCTGTTCCCAGTCACCTTCTGAGTCTGATGCCTCCTGTATTTGAGATCCTCTGACTTGCTCTCTGTCCATCCGGAAACCCCGCCTCGTCACCGGTGTGATCGTCGGAACGACATTTCGGCCTCCTTGATTCCGGTCCAGTCGAGCATTGATTAATCTCAACTCGTGTCGCATCTCTCCAAACATTCGGTGTACGTCCGCCGCAAGCTCTGTCGGCTGCTTTGCCAAGTTGTTGTGTTCCGCCCATAAGGCCTCCAGGCTGTGTTCTTCACCGGTAGCCAACCGCTTGCTACCTTCCGCCATCCTTGCTCTGATACCAACTCTGATGTAGGCAACTTGCAAGAAGAAAACGAATAGGCAAGCACAATAGAACAGTAGAGAAAACTTCTCTGTATTTGGATTATCAGGGATTCAAAAGACTACACATACAACTTCCTTGCTAGAATAATAAAACCCCTCTATGATACTAAATCGGGGACTGAACTGTAAAAGCTAATACTAGTACTCTATAACTAAATGTAGTACGGTGGTAGTGGGGCTAAAACCATAAGCAGAGAATCGTAACTAACTAGATATAATGTTCCTTAGTAATAGGGTAAGCAAGGATAGGATGCACCGCATCATAAAGCATGATCAAAACAATACAAAGAGGCAGTAGCAGAGCCATCAAGTTCTTATAGGGGGTCCAAATAACTTTTACTGTTATAGCTATGTGCTCAAAGATCACAGAGAGATTCTTTAACACTGTGGAAAATGGCGTAGGTGGAGAGTTTTGGAACATAGGTGAAGTCATATAGGACGAAGAGGTTGATAGTGAGGACAAAGGCGAGCATGACGAGGTGGACAACAGATGAGCACAAGGTGGCAAACTGGAATCAGGCGGTGTTGTCGCCAATCTAAAGGGACATTGATTTCATCACCGGTGCAGCTTCAACATCAGGACTCATTTTGATCATTTATAAAAAGTCAAATGACCATTTTTATCATTTATATTTATCATTTTATATTGGATGAAATGTGAGAAATGCTCGATTTTTATTTATTATGTTGTTGGTCACGTTGTCTTAATCGATATGTATTAAATATTATACTTTGAGTTTAGCCATCTCAGACGATTAACATCCGATCACCGATGATTTATTTTGGAGTTTTTTTTATCTCATTTAAGATGTTCTTTTGATAGTTATTTTATCTATTGAATGTAATTGTAATAATAATTATTATTATTTTACTTCTTACAACTTGGTAGCTCATTCTCTATTGAAATTATAATCAAGTTGTTGTTGACATTTATGTTATTTAAGGTAAATTCACATACATACATAGCACATACACAAAAGATTCGAACCCAAAATCTCTTAGTTGTAAGTCTAAACTCTCAACCAACAGATCAAAATGAGCTGTGTTGTTGGTGATGTTATTGTTCTAACTATAATCTAATCAAATATAGAAGCAGTCCACGTTATGCCATTAAAAGTCTATTCACAAATTAAGAAGGGTAGAAGAGCTTAAATGGTAGAGGAAGTAAAGCTGGGTTTAGAGAAAGTAGGAAAAAATGAGAAAAGTGACTTTTTAGAGCAAAAGTCTGAAAGGTTTCAGTGCGATCTAATGGCATTTGCTCATAAATGAGAGAAAAGATGGTGGAGCTGTAGCAGTGAAGTATGAGGGTGGATGTAAAGATGGGGAGGATGCAGATCTCGAGACTATTGGAGAATTATGCCGAGAATCACATCACATGGAGGTGAAATTACCTCCTACTTAATGGTCTTATCGGAAATCATTATATGACGTCGTCACTTCTTTCAATAATGCTTGCAGGCCCTAAATCGTCATTCTCTCTCTCTCTCTCTCTCAGGCTGTTAAACAGCCAGATTTAGATTTGGCTTAAGAGTGTCTGATCGGGTTTTATAATAGATTAGTATTTAAATAATTATAACGGATAAAGTAATGTTCTCAGGAGTTGAGAGCATCTTTGATTGCCTTAAAAAAAAAATCTCTATATCATTAAGGAATTCTAACATCATTAAAGAATTTAAATATTTGATAAACTATCCTTGATTAAGGGAATCAATATTGCCCGTCTATTTAAACCACCCCAACGTATCCTTCATCTTATTCCTATTTACTGGTCATGCAACTCTAAAAAAATTATATATCGATCTCTCATTCTTCATAAAAGAGAAAAATGAAGGGAAATAAGAGGAAGATGGAAAACTATTGTCCTTCCAATGTTCGTCACTTGCCGACTACAGTCTCTTCAACCACCATCTCCATACCACAGTATTCCTGACCATCGTCGCCCGACTACGGTATTTTCAACCTCCGTCACCCATCGACAATGGTCCATCAGACCATCGTCTCCCGACTACGATTTTTTCAACCTCCGTCACCCATCGACAATGGTCCTTCCGACCACCGTCACAGACTACGGTCCTTCTAAGCACTATTGCCCAACTACAGTCCTTCCAACCTCCGTCGCCCGTTGATTACTGTGTCTCCGGCCACCTTCTTTAGACTAAGGTCTCCCTATATTTCGTCGTTCGACTATGATCTTTTGGACTTTCATTACCCGACAATGATCCTTCCGACCTATAATGCTCGCCGATTATGATCTTGCCAACCAAACAAACATGTCAATACTGATTCTTCCAACTCCCACCATGTAAAACACTCTATATGATGTATATTTGCAACATCAAGCTAAGGCCTTCCCCACAGGGAATGGCCTCATTTGTAATCACCTAAAAATATTAGTGTAGACATTCTTAAATGAATGAGTATGAATGTCACCAAAAAATGTAACAAAAAATCATCCCACATGATGCCTGAATTTAGGTCTCATCCTCTATTAGAACAAGCCATTGGTCCTATCGATCTCATAAGTGGAGCATGTTTATATGTTTAGAAAAGTCTACGGATTTATTTGGGGTAACTTTTGACCACTATTTTTTGGTTGTTTAAAAAAAAAAACACTATTTTAGTAAATACCTTAGGTATGCTAAGTCTTTATGTAATGTGGTAACACTTAGCTATTGGCAATTATATGCAGTATACTAAGAAGATTTTTGTTACAGGCTAATGCCTGGTACTTTATAATCGGTCTAGGCCTTTAGTGTTTGGCGGATAAGGATACTTTTATTCTGAATCTGCTCTGGGTAGGTTCCCTGGCTTCAATTCGGCCCTGGGCATTGGGCCTCATTCTAAGAATTTTATTTAGAAAGCAATATAAAAGCTATCCCAAACGAAACCTAAGTATCCAATTGAAATAGAGAGTTGATGCTGGGACGATATGGTAGTATAAGTTTTTGTTTAAAATGAAGATTTACTATTGAGAATATTTTGTTGATTAACTCAGTTATATTGATTATATAGAATAAAAAATAAAACATAAAAATAGAGTGGGAAACAAAACATTAGTAAGAACTATTGAGATTTATGAAAAAAGTGTTGAATCACATAGAATTACAAAAAAAGCATATAAATTGAACTCACCGCTAGCCCCTTATTTATAAATTGGGGTTGAAGCTTGAGTGCTATATAATTGGTTACATATATGGATATATAAAATAAGAAAAAATGTAATAATTGTTTATCTTGGTAAAAATATTTGACCTGATGTACTTATCAGCCAGGCAGTCGAGTAGCTGAGTTGCCGAGCAATAGCTTTGCATGAGAAGCCATCTATTATATAGTCGTTAGGGTTAACTAATATGTTTTTACTAATGATTAGGGTAAGTTGATGATTTCTTGTTTGAGGTGAGCTCTTTTGTAGATCAGTGAGTATGAGACCAAGTAGGTTAAGTTAATTTATATATGAGACCAAATATTTGAGCATGATTCAAATATGATCTAAGCATATTCGAACACAATCAAATTGGAGAATTGAGTTATGCAGTAGAGATGCAAGCCTAGTGCATAAGAATATATGATAAGTATTTATTTTGGATATGTTACATTTGGGTACGAATTTTGATACAAATTGAAATGGAGAATTTTTAAAATTCATCTTTAGGCTATATGAACTCTAGTTTTAATAAACTTATAGTCAAACTTATCTACTTGACAAGATGAACTCAACGATGCCTAAAGTGATATGATCCGATTCCAAATGAGTTCCAATCAAGCACATAAAGCATAGTTACAAACTTTGGGGATTAATTAAAGGATCAAATGATCTTTGAATTCAGCATTTATGTAGTCAAATCAAGTATTTTGACGAGCTAAATCTAATTGGGCCCAATATTTTCTAATTCTAAGATCATTAAGACATTAAATATTATAATCAAGGAAATCAATACGGGTCATCCTATAGAGTGGTCTAGATTTTGGTTATATTTATAGGGTATGTCACTCTAAAAATTTATAAATAAGTCCTCAATTTTTATATAAAAAGGACCCTAGACAAGAGAGTCCAAAGAGCTCAGGAACCTGAAGAATTCCCAAGCTCAACTTTAGTGCCACAGTTAGGTTATCGCCAATTGGCATTGTGAGATCACCATCGTTGGATCACAACTATTAGACCACCACTAAATTGTTATCATCAAATCAGTGTTGTTGACAACCATTGTCTCCCAACCACCATCGTTGGATCGACGCCATCAATTGGCCACAACCATCTGAACACCTTTCATCCTCTACTAATTGTGCACAATTTTTTTCCACAACTCATACTTTTGTTATCCCACATTCTTGGAGGGCAAAAAAATCTTAGTAATAAATGCTCATATAATGAAATAATTTTAACTAGGCTATGCATCGTAGTTTTTCCCTTCTCGAACTTTCAACATAAAAAACTTTAGTGTTTCCTATGTTGTTTTCATTTATTGGTTTGCTTCTGGGCTCTTCGTGGAAAACTATGATGTAAAACTCTTTCACTGTACTTCTACGAGTTTTCTAGCACATAAAAAATTTCATAAATTTCTAGAAAGCAGAGTGATCAAAACTGTTTATGTGATTCTTGGTATGTTATATAGCAATGTGTGAGATGATTGCCATTGTGAAGGTCGTCTCCTTATGCACGCCAATTCACAACATATAGGATAACGTGGATGTTGGTTCGAGTATAGGTGATAACTCAAAGAAACATATGATACACCACCTTTCAAATGTTATATAGTTCGAACAAGATTTGAACAAGGTTTGAATAAGAATTAGGCCTTTTTCACTGTACTTCTATGAGTTTTCTAACACGAAAAAATTTCATAAATTTCTTTTGAGTATAGTGATCAAAAGTGTTTATGTGATTCTTGATATGTTATATAGCAATGTGTGAGATGATTGCCATTGTGAAGGTCGTCTCCTTATGCAGGCCAAATCACAACATATAGGATAACGTGGATGTTGGTTCGAGTATAGGTGATAGCTCGAACAAGATTTGAACAAGGTTTGAATAAGCATTAGGCCTCATTCAAATTTATCTTAATTCAATATAAAGTATATAAATCATTTAAACATTATACAATAATTTGGATTATATGATACAACGTCCCATAAATGTGGAGTTTGTTGTTAAATTAATTTCTTTGATTCAACTTTAGGGTCTGTTTTATTTGAAGTATAATGGGTGTACATATTTCAAATGTAGAGGTTTTGATTATATGAGTGTTTTACTTGAAGTAAAAAAAAAATGTTGTGTAAATTTTAGTGTAATTAATGTAAATTCGGTGAATTTGAAATTTGTCGAGTTTAACCGATTTTTAAATACATTGTAAATTTATCGTCGTTACGATCATCTATCGTCACTCCCCACCGTCACTAGCAACCACCATTGTCGACTGCCCCAACCACCATTAGCGCCATCGCAACCCACATTTTCCCACCATTCGTCATCGCCCTCCTCTTGCTACCACCGCCAACACTTTTTGTCTCCAACTGCCATTATCATTACCAGTTGCTGCCACCACCATGCACCCTCCAATTGTCACTATCACCACCCACCTTGAACATTGCCAGCCCCCACCACTGGCCACCGCTGCTGACGATGACCCCCCACCATTGTCAGTCATTGGCCATCATCATGTTTAAACTTTATATTGTATTCATTTTACTTCAAGCTTAAAAAATAAAAAAATAACCACCTACATTTATTTTGTACTCGCCAAACAAGTCCAAAGCATTTCAAATACAATTAATTTTTTTTACATTGCATTCTTTTTTCAACCAACCAAATATCCACTTAATATCATGATCTTATCAACTAAACGAGGATGAAATCCACAATGGATAGCAAGTCCAAAAGTGTTGAGCCGAGAATGGCAAAACATGGTCAACAATGTTAACAAGATGAGAATATATGTATAAAAAGAGCATTTATGCAAGGGAAAAAATAGCCATATTTTTCTAAATAGCAAAACGAAGTAACACGGATATTTGCCAGGAATATAAAAAATATTTCATATATAAATTTAATTAATTTTTTTTTTTAGAAAACTATTAGATATAAAATCAGAAGATCCGGTAAAATTTTCCTTACTCGCACCGCGCGTGACCACCCAAGAACCTCAGCAGCCATTGTAGCAGACCCATGTAACCCATCCAATAGCCAAACTGCTTACCCAGCCCAACCACATTCGGCTGCTTTCCAAACACCAAACACCAAACACCAAACACCAAACACTGAAACAGTCCATTCAATCTGTTCCACCTGGCAACGAGACCATATTTGATATTCCCACAGTGGCCAAATGCAGCAGCCCTTCGTCTAGGGATTCCGTTTCTCGGGAAGGGAACGGAGTTCGTTTCCCCTTCCTAAGGTTTTGCCAATCGAGTAATCCAGTACAAAAAAAAAAAAAAGTTGGGAAGCGGGAAAGACAATTGACCAAGTTTTTGGAAACGCGTTTCCCAAGGAATGGTTCATGAGCTTAAATTTATTTTGGATTTTCCACTTAATGACCACAGTTTTGTCTGTAATTGTTCTTTATTTTGGCGTGTTATTACCTCTAACAGCCCCAAAGTTGTTGGTGGAAAGACAAATATGTCTCCTTTTGGAGCCCTTGCAGCTCCAAAGTCTCCAAATGGTGGAAAATCCTTAGATCTTCTAGTCTCCGGGCAAGTCTCTTTCAATGTCATTGCTCATAGTACTTATTTGGGACTCCTTGGGTTAATGGGAATGCTATTGAAAATTTGCTTTGCATTATTTATTCCACTTTCTCTCCTTTCAAATACATTACTATGTTAGATATCATTTGTAATGGGAAATTGAATTTCCATGGCTCTTTTTTCCTTTAGTTTATAGGTTTTTTTTTGCATGGTATCCCCATCAAGCATGTTGGGATCGGCCCAATTTTGTGAAAGGGCATTGTCAATATAGTTTTTAAGCATTTTTTGAAATTATCTTTTGATAATTTGGAGGCTGGTAGTTGGTTTAAGCAAGTTTGGCATAAAAAACGTGCTCATCGTTTTTCTGGGTATTCTTGGTTCCGCTTGTTGGTGGTATAAATTCTACGGATATTCTTGCTCGTGGAAATATATGTGCATATTTTTTGTACCTCTTGTAATACCTGCTGTGAAATCATCAATCATATGTTCTTTGAATGTAATTTCTCTTATAATATATTGAGAAGGATCATTCCTATCTTATCCACTTCTTGCTGCATCATAATATTTTGCAGGCTCTCGACTACATTGATGATAGCTTGTGCCAACAACTAGAGGTGGCTAATGCTTACAAGATGTTAATTCTTCTTTTATCTAGTACTTATGGCGAGAATGAAATGCTAGACTTTTCAAGCTTGAAAACCATTCACTAAAGAAAAACCAATTATTTGCGGCGGCAAAATCTGCCGCAAATCTTGATTTGCAACGAATATGATTCTTATGGTAAAACGGGCATCAAAAGCATAATTGCGACGGACAAAATATGTCACAAAATTTTTGCGGTAGATTTGTGACGGAATAATCTCTATTGAAATGTCGACATCATTTTTGTGGTCCACTAAAGATTTCTTCACAAATTGCGGCGGAAAATCCATCGCAAACCTATAGCATAATAATAAAAAAAACAGTTCATACAATCATTTTTATGGCTTTCTAACATTAACAATATAAGAAGTTATAAAAAAACAGTTATGAAAATTAGATATAATCAAAGAATTCTGTTCAAAATGTGCAAATTAATGAAGAAACAATTACATTCAATAAAATTCAACATAAGTTATACATAAATTGATATCAGTAATATATAAAATGCCATCTCATGTGACAATCTAATTGAAATTTGTATGCTCGCTATCTTGCTCGGTCGATGGAGACGCCAGTTGATTTTTGCCAATCTGCTCACTCAGTCTTCTAAGCTCCTATGATACCTGAGTGTTTATGCCCGCTAGTATTTTTCGAACATTTTCTAACTTTGCTAATAAGTTAGCTACCTACTGGCTAACTAAACTCTCTTGACTACCTGTGGAGTGGCTGGTGACTGAAGATAACTGTCCCTCGCATGTGGAGGCCTGCGAGTCTAATCCATAAATTCGTCCCTCATGCATTCCACCTACTACCAACGTCCAAGTGCGGTAGTCAGAAATATCTTTAGAACCCAAAGAGGATCCCTCTCCAGCTGTAGTCTAGCCCTCTTGATGTTGTGTATACCGATCCAACGTACAAAATATTATATACAATTAATCATCATATAATTGTCGCTATAATATATTTTTAAGTATAATATTCTTATATACTTATATATGCCCTCCTAGCTCGCTCATCCATCGACTGTTGGTCCTGCTAACGCTTATGACTGTGACTGTGTAACTTGACAACAGTGGACTCTTTACCAAGCATCTCCTATGCGATATACTTAGATGCATATATAAAGAAATTATTATAATGTATTAAAGTTCTTATCAATCATCGTCTATTCTCAGTATGTGGAACTGAGCCCCCAAAATGTAAGAAGCTTCCAAGGCCTCAAATGCCAGAAGCTATGTTCTACCTGTTTTGCTCCCTCCTCGCATTGTAGTCTTGGCTACCCCAAGCAATCCTGAGCTCAGCCCATGCATCCTCACCAATCTAAAGTGAACGCTCTTCTGTCCTCCTAATGCGAGTAAACAATGTCTTGTGGGAAAGTTGCTCTGAGTTTCTCAAAATTTGATTTGATTTGAGTATCATGCCGAGGCAGCCAATTAAGAAAAAGTGGTTTAAAGGCTATTTATAGTTTGTTCTTTATTTGATAAATTGGGCACACAATTATATCGACTAGTTTTGAATATTTTGATACTTTTTTAACTTTCAATATGACCTAAGATTAGTTTTTGAGTTAACATAAATTCTAGACTTTTGTTTTGGAGTTTATTTTTATTTTTTATTTTTTGTTTGAATTGAAATGAATAAAACAAAAATAAAATAGTAATGCATTTGAAATAATAGTTAATAGGAGGTGATGGACAGTGGCAGCGGCCAATGTCAATGTTTATCATATATTGGTGGCTGACGATTATCGACAACGATTTTGGATAGTGATCAGCTGTGACGATTGATGGTGGGCTTCCAACTCTTGCGATGGCAACAACATGAAGAGAGTGTGGCGGCCCTACATCTCTTCACATAAGTTATGTATTAAAAATTCACTCAAATCAAATAAATTCTAAATATATTGAAAATGAATTAGAGGGAATATTCCAAATATATATATTTAAATTTCACAGCTCATTTACTTTTTTAATCCTAACAATAAGATTTTCAAAATACAAACATTTCAAATGCAATATATTAGGAATAATTGCAGCCAAATAGAAAAAAAAAATGAAGAATAAATATAACGTCTTGTATAATTAAAAAATGGGAACAAAGGTTTTTTAAGTAATTACATATAGTCAAAATTTTAATCATGATTTAAAAAAAAAAAAATATTTTTTTGTATATTTTAGTACAAGCAGCTGCACTTAGGGAGAATTAATCTTATCCAGATGCGGTCATTATGAATTCAAGCTCATAAGAATTTTTTAAGTATCTTCTTCCAAGAAGTTCTCCATTATTTTTATACTTAGTAAATTTAATAGCGGATTTATTCTACTTGTCATATGATTAAATAACGTACATGATGGGCTAAGCCTAATAATTTAGGAGATTATTCATTACTAATCGCACTTTAGATGCTCGAATGAGCAGTAATTAACAATTGCAGTAAGTGGTGCGTCATAAGCAATATAGTACTGTTTATCTTGTGATTTGGTGCCAGTTTATGAAGATTAATTCATGCATGTAAACGAGGACTTTGTTGCTTCTAATTATAATTACAAGATAAATAAGAAAAATAAATTGTCAAAAAAATTTATTTGTGTGCCACTATTATTTTTTTATTTATAAAAATACCATATATATTGATACATCACGCGAAAATTATATTGATCGGGCACGAATCTCAAAGCAAAAACTAGCTGGAAACTTCAAAAATTAATTCCGGGAGCATATGAACTCCGATTTCAGCGAGCTTATAGTTAAACTGAGTGTCTCGGAAATACGAACCCAACGACACCAAGATCAACCCAATCTGAGCCCAAATGAGTCCGAATCAAGGGTTCAAAGCGCTGTTGGAAGATTCAAACCACAATTTGAGTTACCAAACAGTCTCCGATTTTGACAAGCTTATACTCGAATCGAACGGCTCGACAAGACAAATCCAACGAGCCCAAGATCATTGAATTCCGACATCATTAAGGCCTTCAAATGTCCAACGAACGGTGCATGATCAAAGGATTCGATATCGGCCGTCCATTCAAACCACTCCCTGTTCGCCCTTGATCTCACGCCTATTTACGGGCTATGTCACTCCAGAAAAACTATAAATATAGCCCTCATTCTACACCAAAGGGACTCAAGTGAAGAGAGAGAAGAAGAAGAGAAGGAGAAGGAGAAAGGGGAATAGGAGATTCCTCACCTCCTCGACCACCGCCGCCGCCGGAGTTTTTCCTGCCGCTTGAAGACGCCGGAACTCTGCCGGATTTTCAGGAAACTCAGGGAATTCGCAGGATTTTGTGAATTTCGTGGAAGAGAC
>NW_021319255.1:797679-811412 GCF_001605985.2 Dendrobium catenatum | reverse complement strand
CATATGTTCTTTGAATGTAATTTCCCTTATAATAGAAGGATCCTTCATACCTTGTCCACCTAATGCTTCATCATAACATTTTGCAAGCTCTCGACTATATTGATGATAGCTTATGCCAGCAACCGGATGTGACTAATGCTTACAAGCTCGTAATTTCTTCTATTATCTACTACTTATGGTGAGAACTAAATGCTAGACTTTTCAAGCTTGAAAACCATTCTACTTGCACTCTTTATTATTAGATTTCGAGGGCAATTTTTTTGAAAGTTAAAAGTTGAAAAAACTAGGATGAAATTAAGCTTTTCATTGGTTAGGACTTTGGAGATTCAAATTTTGATTCCTATGTGGATTTATTTTTTGTTGGACTATGATGTAGCTATGTTACCTTCATCTTCCAATCAACCCAAGACGGCTCTGCTCTACATTGGCAACAATGTGTTATCTTCGTTGCTTTGACCTGCTATGAATTTTTTTTTGTTGTGCCCTTCTAAATCGCCATGGAAATCTTTTTGCTGCCTATTGGGTTTAGGAGTTCTTCTGGTTAGTCTCTTTTTTGTTTTCCTTCTTTTAGCCTTTGGATTTTGAGTTTTTGGCACAGCTTCTATTTGCAACGCTAACTGCTCCGACGTTGCGGCGCTTTTAAATAAAGATTGGGCGCTGCCATGTTTATACTGGGCGTTCCGACGGTGTCAATGATGGTGCCGCAGCGTCATAGTGTCCGACCCCGCGACGTTGTACTATACGTGAAATTTTTGCATTAAATAAAGATTGGGCGATTTGACGATGTCAATGATGGCACCGCAATGGCATAGTGTCCGACCCCGCGACGTTGTACTATACTATACATGAAATTTTTGCACACTTCCTGCATTTTCCTGCTCAAACAAAACAAAATAAAAACGATTTAACTAAAAATTTAATATATAAAATATAATAATATTTACTCTCATCAGTAAGTCAATTATACTTTAAGAGAAGTGTAAATATTATTAGTATTAATTATTACGTGATAGGAAATTTTACTCTGAAAATTTTATACGCATAAGTAAAAATTAATAGTAAAGCCAAAAAAATGTTTACATCAAAAACCCGAAAATGGAAAAAATTACAGGGACTTGCCTTGTTGAAAAAGCAGACAATTGAAATACAATAAGAGGGTTAATTTTTGACAAGAGTCTAAAGATGGCGGTGATCACTCACAGTGATTGTTGACGATAATAGTGGTTGTCAGTGATAATAGCTGGTGGTGGTTTTCAGTAGTGATAGCTGAAAAATGCAAGATAGCTCTCTCCTCTTCATGTGGAGAATAGTGCTCTATTTATAGGTTTTTTTGGTATGAATATGTTTTTAATTTGAACCAAAATCCAAAACACTTACTCGTATAATAAATATCAGTTTTTTTTATCATGAAGCATTTGTTTCAGTATTTAAGTGCCTAAATGATATCATAATTGAGTGATATTGGCCTCGTTGGATTAGTCTCATCGAGCCGCGCCATTCTACTATAAACATATCAAATTTTGAGTTCAATGACCATAATTCTAATTTAAAAAGTTTTCAATTCAAAGATTCACATGAGATTAGTGCAGATTTTATGAAATTTTTTAGTCATATCAAGTGTGAAAAAGTATGATTACATATTCTAATTGATATGTCATCAAAAAATTATCTTGATCGGGCACGAATCCCGAGGCAAAATCAAGTTGGAAACTTACAAAAATAAAATTGGGACCATTCGAACTCCGATTTCACAAACTTGCAATCGAACGGAACATCTCGGAAATATGAATCCAACGACATCAAATTCGACTCAATCCGAGTCCAAATGGGTCCAAATCAATGGTCCGAAGTGCTACTGGAGCGTTCAAACCACAATTTGGATTACCAAAGGGTTTCCAAACATGATGTGCTTATAGTCGAATTGAGCAGCTCGACGAGACGAATCCAATGAGCCTAAGATCCTAAAATTCCGACATCACTAAGACATTCAAATGTCCATCAAATGGTCCATGATCGAGGGATTCAACATCGGTCGTCCATCCAAGCCACTCCCCATATGCCCTTGATCTCCCACCTATTTACAGGTCATGTCACTCTAGAAAATCTATAAATAGACTCCTCTCCCTCTTGAAAAGAGAGGCTCCAAGCAAGAGAGCAAGAGAGAGATCAGAGATCGCTCTTGCCTCCTCGCTCCTCCTCAACCACCGTCTGTGTTCTGCTGGACCACCACCTGACGTCGATACTCTGTCGGACCACCACTTGAGGCTATGAGCTCCGCTAGACCACCACTTGAAGCCCTGAGCTCCGCTGTACCACCACTTGAGGCCCTGAGCTCCGTCGGACCACCACTAGAGACCCTGACTTTTGTCGGACCACTACTTAAGTCCCAAACTTCCGCCGGACCACCACTAGAGGCCCGGACTTCGGCCGGACCATGACCAGAGGCCCGGACTTCCGTCGAACAACTACCTGAGGCCCGGACTTCCGCCGAACCACCACCTGAGGCCCGGACTTCCGCCGGACCACAACCTGAGGCCCGGACTTCCACCGGACCACCACCTGAGGCACGTAATTCAGTTGGACCACCACCTGAGGCTAGAACTTCTGTCAAACCATCATCTGAGGCTGGGACTTCTGTCGAGCCACCACCTTATGCATTGAGTTCTACCAGAGTACCGCGCTCCTACCGACTACGATCCTTCTGACATCCATCACCAGACAACGGTCTTTCTGACCCCGGTCTCTTGCCAACTACGATCTTTCGAACCCCTATCTCTTGTCGATTACGGTCCTTCTGACCTCAATAATCTACTATAATCCTTGCGACCTCCATCACCAGACAACAATCTTTGTAACCTCGGTCTCCTGCCAATTATGGTCTTTCGAAACTCTATCTCCTGCCTATTATGGTCCTTCCGACCTCCGTCACCTACTATGGTCCTTCCAACCTCCATCGACAGGCAACAGTCTTTTCAACATCTATCCTATCGACCATGGTCTTGTCGACCAAACAAACATGTCTATATTGTAACTCCCACCATGTAATGTGCTCTATTTGTTGTACATTTGTAGTATCAAGCCAAGGCCTTCTCCCAAGGAAAGGCGTCATTTGTAATCGACTGCAAATACTAGTTGATTCATTCATATTGGGCTAGCCCCAGTAGTTTTCCCTCTTTTTAGGGTTTTCCATGTAAAAACGCTGGTCTCTTATGAACGATACACCCTTTCTCTTATCTGCTTGTCTGATGAATCTTCGTACAATGCTAAGATGCTAAACTTTATATTTCTCTACCGCAAAATACTCCAGGACGCAACACTAAGAATACTAATGAACTCTCATTTCTGCTGGAAAAGTGGCTAAAATGCAATTTCTAGTGTGTTCTTTATTTGATAATTTTGACACAAAATTATATAGATCACTTTTCAATATTTGGACTCTTTTTTACTTTTGTTGTGCATTTTATTTTTTATTTTATTTTATTTTTGTTTGAATTGAAATAAAGGAAACAAAAGTTAAATAGTAATGCATTTGAAATAATAGTTAATAGCAGGTAATCGACGGTCGTGGTGGCCAATGTCAATGTTTATCAGATAGTGGTGGTTGGCTGGCTAGACGCCGATTTTGGATAGTGATCAATTGTGATGATTGACGGCAGGCTTCCACTTCTTGCGATGGCAACAACATGCAAAGAGTGTGGCCGGCCTACATGTCTCTTCACATAAGTTATGCATTAAAAATTCACTCAACACAAATAAATTCTAAATATATTGAAAATGAATTAGAGGGGATATTCCAAATATATATTTTTAAATTTCACAGCTCATTTACTTTTTTAATCCTAACAATAAGATTTTCAAAATACATACATTTCAAATGCAAATATATTAGGAATAATTGCAACCAAATAGAAAAAAATTATGTAGAATAAGTTTAACATCTTATGTAAAAAAAATGGGAACAAAGGTTTTTTAAATATTTACATATTGTCAAAATTTTAATCATGATTTAAAAAAATATTTTTTTTTGTATATTTGAGTACAGGCAGCTTCACTTAGGGAGAATCTTATCCAGATGCGGTCATTATGAATTCAAGCTCATAAGAATTTTTTAAGTAACTTCTTCCAAGAAGTTCTCCATTATTTTTATACTTAGTAAATTTAATAGCGGATTTATTCTGCTTGTCATATGATTAAATAACGTACATGATGGGCTAAGCCTAATAATTTAGTAGATTATTCGTTACTAATCGCACTTTAGATGCTCCAATGAGCAGCAATTAAAATTGCAGTAAGTGGTGCGTCATAAGCAATATAATACTGTGTGTTCAAATATGGAATACAGGATGATTACAAATCGGAATGTAGAGCAAGTTTAAAAGCGATGGGATTGACTGCTTCAGCAATGTGAAATGGACCATAAGATTTCTCTGCCAAATTTTTATTAGAGCCCGCAAAAGGAGATTGTTGCTTTAAGGTCATAGCTTTAACATGACAAGGCCATCGATGTTGAATATGACATCCCAGTGGTGCCTATCATCCCACTTATGTTAACAAAATCGGGTCGAGTCTGGGTTGACATGGAAACCCAAAATCAACCAATCTAGATTGACCCGCTTGCCTTGGCCAGTTGACCCTCATTTGTTTTCCAGCTTACAATTAAAATAAAAGGATTCATTAGCCTTAAAAATCTAGTTGTTTAAGCCTGAGCAATTAAAATGGAGCAATTCAATTTTCATTATTAGCATGGAAGGGACAAATGAACGAAACCCCTTAATGGCAAAACCAGTTTGAAACATATAGACACTGTATTATCATCCATGATGTTTTCTTGCTGAACCAAAGATGATGGCCCTATAGAAGATAAGGTCCCAATATGATTGTCTAAATTCATCAAAAAAGATTGAAATTGCTGTAGGGTTTTGTTTAAATGAAACCTCTACATGGTGCAAAGATTTGATGCTCGCAGAATTGGAAATAGCTTATACTTTCTATGGCACACAAGGCGTCGACAAGATCTGAGTTCTTCATGAAAAAAGCACCAGTTGATATTGTCATATACTGTGACAATACCTCAGTTATTGCTCTCGCCAACAATCCGATTTTTCACGCTAGAACAAAACACATCGACTACCACTTCATCCATCAGCATCCTAACTCTGGAGCACTCACCATCGCTCGCATAAGTTCTACATATCAAATTGCAGATATTCTTACCAAATCGTTTTCACCAGCTCGCTTCGAAGAACTCCACAGCAAATTAACCATTCAGCCCCTGAATGCTCAATATGAGTGGGCCTGTTAGGACTGTATCCATGTCAGCAGGATTACATGGTTCTTGCAAACATAGTTTAGTTTAAACCTACTTTCTGCATCTATATATAGGCCATGTATCTACATTCTATAGACATGTCTTAATACAATTTCCTTTTCCTCTGTCTGTATTCTGGTATCTCTTCCTTCTTGTTTTTGGTTCTCTTACATATGACCTTCAAGTGATAGAAGGTTGCAAGTATCCTTCAAGTGGCTTCCAGAATCTAAGAATGGGAAAAAATAACAGAAATAGAAACGTAATTCTAATCTCCTTAGTTGTTCAATCATATATATTCATAAACCAGCCTTGCAAATAAATGTTACACATGTTCTCTTTATTACTACACGCAACTGTTAAACCGAAAAAGTGAAACTCTTGTCGCAACTCAACAGGCTAAAAGTATACCTCTGTTTGTAAAAAATAAAGGAATGAAACTTCCTTCTTTAAGCATGAAAATCTTTTAAGTCATTTGGGTGTCTGTTTTCACCGCTTGGAATGTCACAAGTTCCTTTGAAAATGTAGCTATTGTTTCGGTGTGAGCCATAGCTGCTTCGTTCTCTTCCTTCATAGTCCATTTCATGTTTTGCTCCATCAACTATGTTTCATTAACCCCAAGCAACTACCAAAAGAACACGAACAACTGACAAGATGAGTTTCAAGCCTTGATTGTTTTATCTTGAAATCCAAAGACAAGTGCTTGCCTTTCTTCAAAATCCTTAGGCGCCAAGCATTGTTAAAGGAATGTCAAGTGCAACAAAAAACTCAATCACATGAAGACATGACTCTTCTCTCGCCACTATTTCATAGCCCATGGCTCAACGATGACTTGTTGCAATAGCTTGGAGTGGGCGAGGAGACTCAATAATATTTTTATTAAAGAAATTTGAATGATGTAGTAACCAATTTAGTAAGCAAAATCCCTCACAAAAATGAATTGAGACACATGATTATAGAGAAATTGGGATGGGTGTCATTATGCTAATCATCATTATCTAGTAACATCGTCCTTATTTTCAATCTTATGCGATTCAAGTCATCATTAACTACTTGGGTCGTGTCAAGTGGTAAGCAGAGCTGAACGAGTTTCAAATATCCTGCATGACAATGACTGCTATCAAGGGACAAAACATTAGTCAACGTTGGGTCTAATTTCACACTCATAGGAGTTGAAGAGGACAGCAGAACACAAGACGATTATCTAATCTCCCCTTGTTAATAACATTTTTATAACCCAAAGAGTAGGAATCAACATTGTCCTAAAGAGTCCTATTGAAATTGTTCCATCGCATAATGTTAAAAAATGCTTCCAAGTTACCAATAGCAAATTATGAAGCCAAACTTGTTGGCCCTCATTTTGCTCTATGAGTTGGCACCAAGCATCTTATTGCCTTCTCCAACTCTATCTTGTTATCAACCAATTTAGTGATGAGTTTGAAGTTTGTGATCTTATGAAGAAAAAAATATATTTTCAAATGTAAAACTAAAAATACTTATGCATTGAAAAAAATACAAAGAGTCATGATCGTTGATTTTTCATTGAATTTGCCTACCATAGTATTGAAGAATCTAAAACACCACAAGTTGAAGTCATAACTAATTAGGTCAATTCTTTCATCCAACATTTATCATTGAACATAATTCCATCTATGACAAAGACCTTATGAGGTTCAAGTTCGAAAGATCTCTCACTTCCACTAATATAAAACTACCCATATCCTAAAGGAGATTCATTATGGAGAATGCGGAAGTTAATCCAAAGAAAGAAATTGTTCCCGTTGAAATCTATGTCAAAGCTACTTCTTGCTAACTCTAAAGAAAGATACAAAGGAACTATCGAAGAAAAGATGCAAAAGAATTATCAAGACTTCTTGTTATCAACCAATTTAGTGATGAGTTTGAAGTTTGTAATATTATGATGCATATAAAAATAAATGAAAGAATCAAATTTCAACACATATCTCAGCACTCAACGGGCCCAATAAAAGAAAATAAAACTTGGAAAACAAAAACTATTTTCTATGATTGGCTATTGATACGGTATCGCAAAATTATCTTGATCAGGCACGAATCTCGAGGCAAAACCTAGTTGGAAACTCAACAGCTATATTTCTTATCACAAAAATATTTAAAAAAGTTGTCATAAACAAAGCCTAAATCATGGATTCACTAGATCTTGCAACCAATGAACCAAACACCACCTAAGGGTAACACAAGACTTACCCCAACGGAGGTTTCAAACAATACATGCAAAACCTTGTGCCATCTTCTCCGCATACATCATCCTTATATTTTTCTTGCACGACAAAATAAACAAACTAGAGAACAAACCGTCGGGGGTCAATGATCGAAGAAGAGAAACATATATCGATGATGGCGACGAAGGGCTGGAAGAATTTGGCAGCGGCATTATAGCTAAAAAAGCCGTCGGGTCTCCTCGTGACCGCAGGTACGGCGAGGTTGTAGCAACCACATCAAGAGATGGAAGAGACCAGAGAGCGAGAGCCACGAGAGACAACAAGGGTTTTCGAGCGAAGCACATAGGAAAAACAGTGTCAGGAATGAAGCTAATGTAGGTCATGAAAATCAGTTTTTTTTTTTTGTTTTTTTTTTCTTACACAAATCAAAAGAGAAAATCAACGGCCCCGCCAAACAAAGGAAAAAAAAACTTAAAATTAGTCACATTTATAGTTCTTTGTGTTCTTCATCGGTGCTTACATTGGTGAATTACTGTGAAAACTGAAGCTTTCCTCTTAAGATCAGAAGTTGGTTGAACAAAGTATTCATCTAATTAAGTAAACTTTTTTTTTAATTGAAAACGGGGTATCTATCCACTGCCATCTTATAAGAGGCGTATGGCTACATAACTAATTCCTTAGCGAGCCTACTAGCAACCAGCCCCACGGGTGTAGGATCTTCACTTATTTTCTCTCCACTTAAGAGGTCACATTCCATGAAAGGGTGATCAAACATGGGTTAAGAGTTTCCCAACCATGCTTGTCCACTAATTCAGCTAAGCCTAATGGGGTAAGTAAACTAATTCAATTGAGCAATGTAGACCGAGAATTCATGTGTATGAAAATTAGGGCTGTCAAAACTGGGTCACGGGTCGGATTCGGGTTCAACCCGAAATTGACCCGACACTGTTCAACCTGATCCGTTTTTTGCAAACGGGTCAGTTTTCCGAACCCGAACCAGACCCGATTCAGGTATATTTTATTATTTTTTTATGTAATTCAATTTATTTAAATCTAAATCAAATTATGGTAAGATTTACTTCAATTAATTTAAAACAAATCAAGATTAATTTAATTTCTGCAATAATGTTTATAATTTTTTGAAACAACATTTACTTATTTCATAAAAATTCATTAAAACCTTCCTAAATTAATTAAAAACGGGTCAAATCGGGTTGGTTTCGGGTTACCGGGTCAACCCGAACCCGACCCGGTTTTACAAACGGGTTGAAATCCCTAACACGAAGCCGACCCGGTTCGGGTTCAGGTTGACCCAAACCCGAAATTTTCAGGTCAGATTTTCAGATCAGGTCAAATATTGAAACCCCTGATGAAAATATTCCGAACTAGGGCTCATCATCTCCCCTCTTTTATCTTTTTTACTTTCTTAGTTAAGGATTATAAAACTATTCAAAATTCAAATTTTACGTAATTTTTGAGTTGCTCAAAATCAATTTGAAACATTTTCATTCTACTCATCAACTAGATTATTGTCTTAGTTTTTTTTTTTTTTAAAGCTTAAGTGGCTTGGTTTAAATATGATTGCATCAATTCTCTGTGTGGAAATTTTTTGTTTTTCAAAATTTTTTGTTTTGTGTTAGAAAGTTTACGACAATAGAGTGTAAATTTTATCTTAATTTTAAATGAAGTTCCACAAACTTGCGTATAAAAAAATAAAAAATAAGCTCGCAAAAGGGATAGGAGCCATTGGATGAAAATTGTTGAAAGCGAAATAACACAAAGTTTAGGCTAATTAAGAGGTTGTTTGGTTGGAAGTAAAATAGTTGTAAAATATTTTGAATATAAGGGTTTCACACATATTGGTATTTAGTTGAAAACAAAAGGAATGCAAAGTAAAGTAAATGTCGTGTAAATCATTTAAGTTTATTTTTTAGGTAAGTCAAATTCGTCCAATTTCAGTGAGAACTGTTCACTTTACAAGCAAGCTCACTTGACCGCCACCACTCGTCACCAACCACCACCAACTACTACCGCTACTCATTGCCTGCCACCACTCACCTTCAGCTCCCGCAAGTCTTGCCACTTGCCTCCGTCTACGATGACTGTCCACCTCCACCCATTGGCAATCACTATTAGGGTGCAATATTTGGCATGACTCAAAAACTCAACCCAAACCCGTCTAAAAAATTGGTTATTTTATAAAAAGGAGTGTCTTTGAAATTTAAAATGGTTTAAGGATCTGATTAAAAAAATTATAAATGAGCAAACATGGAACTCAATTATCCGGTTTCAATAGAAATCGGAACTTGATTATCTGTATTTTATTTGGAACAGAAACCGAATCTTGCTTCACCATTTTCTATATTTTTATTTTTTTATTTGCTTCTCCGATTTTTTATTTTCTAAAATTCTATTATTTTTTAATTTAAACAAGAAACCGGAATAAATTAATCCGGTTTCTTAAGAAACCGGATTAATAAATTCTGGTTTCTTAAGAAATCAGAGTTTGAAGGCCCGGTTTCTTAACACCAATTTTTATATTGTATTTTCTATTTAATTCAGAAAATTGGAAAATTGGGATATTTAATAATTTTCTAATTAATGGGCACATTGAAATTTCAGCCGTTGAGATTATTAATGAATAATATTAAAGAAAATAAGTTTCTCAATTTCCAATTACACCATTTTTTATAAATTGGCCATAAGGATTACGTTTCAAAAAAGTAAATTTAAATTAATTTTATTATTTTATATACATTGTTCCAATGTTTTGACAAAAAGAGAAAAATGAAAAAAATATATTAAAAATAAATTAAAATAAAATTTAGACATTCTTGTCATTATAAATTCAAATATTATTTATTTCAAAACTAAAATATCTTAAGAAATCAGATTAATTTATTTTGATTTCTTTTTTAAATTAAAAATAATAGAATTTTAGAAAATAAAAAAATAAAAACGAGAGAAGCAAGATCCGGTTTCCCTTCGAAATAGAAACCGGATAATCAACTTTCGGTTTCTATTGAAACTGGATAATTGAGTTCCGTGTTTGCTCTTTTTTAATTTTTTTTATTAAACCAAATCCTTAAACTAATTTAAATTTAAAATACGCTCATTTTTATAAAATGGCCAAAAAAATTTAAGTTATGGTTAACTTGTTCGGAAAACAGGACAAGCATTGGCGAAGCTAGAATTTTTTATTAGTTGGAGCATAAATTATGATATATTCCTCTTAGTAATAAAATATACATTTTATGAAAATATTAAAATAAAGTTGAATCGGTTATTTTAGATAAATAATTTGGTTGGTTTGATAATGTGATTCAAAATATTTTAAAATATTATAGGTGTGTTAGTTGTATGATTGTGATTCAACCATACACTTATACCCTAAGATTGATTATTCTTTGGAAGCAAAATATAAATTTCAACCAAGTAAAAAAAAAAAAAAAACTTTTTTATTCAATTGGATTCTTCTTTCTTGGCTGTTGGTTTTCTCTCTTGACTTGGTTGGGCTGATTGTTGCTAGTCTTATTAGGGGTTGTCGATTAGCCCCTTTGTTTCTCTGCATGTTTGTCTTTTGTGGAGGTTGATTGTTGGCAGGTCCTCCGTTTAGGGAGGTTGTGATTTCCTCCTCACTTTGGCTGGTTGTGTTGCCTCATTCTCTCTTAATTTGCATATTGTTGGTATGATTTTTTGATTTTTGCCTTCTTGGTTTTTTCCTTTTGCTTATATAATAGATATGATATTTGGCTCGTAGTTTTTTCTTCAAATATTGTATTTTGCATAGGGGTTTAGATCCTCTAAGGACTTGTAGGCCCCCGGCCCTTGTGGGTTTCAAATATATATATATATTCATTGTAATAACTATTATAAACTTGATAAATTTAAATTTTACCAACATTAAACAATCTGAATTAAAATAGAGAATTAAAATTGAAATTAATTAATTATTTTTTTTACTTATTTCAAGTTGATATTTAATAATTCATCATATATGTATTTTTAATTTTTTATCATTTATTGAAATATTACTGAAAAAATATTATTTTATTAGTTTCATATTTATCATAATGAGTCCCTAAATAACGTCTTCAACTCCTTCAATGGCGTTCGTTCCTGTCAGATCTAACATCACACCTCCTCATTGTTCTTATATTCGATCGGAAGTAATGAAGACGACGGCCAATGAGGGCTTGCATGTTGCGAAGGTAGTCATCTTTCTTCCATTCATGCTTCTTTGGCCAAATCCTGTAAATATGTAAACTCATAAATCCGGAATTTACGACAAAAAGAGTAAAACGGAAGATTTACTCGATGTGAGATTTAACGGTTCCCTAAATCCTATTTGGGGTGATTTAGCATAATTCCTGCTCAAAGCCTACATAAAATCCTGTGAAGCTTGCTTAAATACTGCATCGAAACATGCAACCCTAAAATGAAAATGAGGGGGGTGGGTCACGTGCCCCTATTAGCCTCCCCTAAATCCGCCCCTATGGACGGGGTCAGGGCTGGGTTCCATATTATGACCCGATTGTAATTTCGGGTCAGGTCGGATCAGATGATGACGAGTCATTTTTTCGATCATTATCATTGATCTATAGGCAAATATTTAGATTCATTCATCAAATATGAAAATCCCTAACTAATTTTAGGTTTCCCGAGTGAAGTTCAATTTATAATTTTTTGTATTGTTATTTTGATTGTTTTTCCAATAGTCAAGCACTAAGTTGGACGGCTCAAAATGACTATCTTAAATTTTTTTTGATACATTAGAGACTTGGAGTGCTTTAATAATCTCAAAGTTGAGTGATCTTGGGTACTTTTTTTTTTTTTTTGTTAAAACCCACAGTGGAGCCTACGCGTTAATTTCAAAAATCAATTACAAGATCCTTAAAAGGATCCTCCAACTCGCTACTGCTCATAAGAGCTACAGGCAAAAAAGGAACAAAAAAACCTAAGAGCCGGAGGTTCCTTATCCTACGAGTACAAGAAACGCGTAAGCAAAGACTTGAGCTGTAAGTAGACAACACCCAAAAAAGGAAGAGCAGATTAATCCCATTCAGCTCAGTCTTCCTGCAAAAATACTAATAAACAATGAAATTGAAATACGAAAAATAAACTAAGAGTACCTTGCGGTCATTGAAGCTCCCTAATGTAGATATTAAGATGTCCCTACAAGAAACACTCCAAAAAAAGATATTAATTAGTAATATAGTAGTTAACACAATGAAAAACCCCGTTAGTATCCTTGATGGCCCAAATCTTGCTATGAACGTGAGAACCCCCCAGCATACCGTGCAGAAACTCAAAATTGTCACCAACACTCCAGCCACCCCGGCAATCCATCCAAACATTCACACTCAACAAATGACCAGAAATACTATCGTAATTCCAGATAACCTCCATAAAATTAACGGCGCATACAAAACACAGAGAAGATAAAGACCCCCAGTAAGGCAAACAGCCCGATTGACACCAAACCAACAACTGTAAGCGTAATACCAATTCAAATGACACACTAACAAATAAATATAAAGACAATTCTGCATAAAGGAAATATTCTTGAAACGAGAGAGACTAGGATTGTAATAAGACCGAATATTAGCTAAAACATCCCAGTAGAAACAGAGTAAAAAAGGACCAAAAACAGGTAACCAGGAGACAGAACAAACCAGCTGTGAGGAGGATTTAAAAGAGGGAAATCCTGGTAGCAATCACTCTTAGAGCCAAAATTAGCCAGCCAATCCGCACAACTGTTACCTTCACGATAAATATGGGAAATATTAAAGTTAAGACTGGAAAGAGACGCCTTTACATATTTGATTATAAATTTATTGAAACTAGAGTCCAAATCTTACCAAATTTGATTTCAAAAGTTTCTAAATCAAAACTAATTAATTATCAATTTTATGTTTAAATTAAACATTTTTTGTGAAATAATTTAATCTTTATTTTTATTTTTATTTTCTTTTAACTTTGAGTTATTTTAAATAGGATTAAATTCAAAATTGAGTGAGAATTAGAGTCCAAATCTTACCAAATTTGATTTCAAAAGTTTCTAAATCAAAACTAATTAATTATCAATTTTACGTTTAAATTAAACATTTTTTGTGAAATAATTTAATCTTTATTTTTATTTTTATTTTCTTTTAACTTTGAGTTATTTTAAATAGGATTAAATTCAAAATTGAGTGAGAATATATATATATATATATATATATATA
>NW_021319255.1:770178-794551 GCF_001605985.2 Dendrobium catenatum | reverse complement strand
AAAAAAAAAAAAATGAAAGTTCTGCATTTATAATTTTGAGTAAACATTAACTAATTATTTTGAGACATCAAAATCTATTCATCTTAAATTGAGTCAACTCGACTCAAAATACAATTCATATATACTCCGTCGAATTTGATTCACACCGAACAAAAAATTTCAGAGTTTTCTATTATTATATATAATTAAAAACGTATTAAGCTACTTTATATACTATTTTTCTTCATATTCCAGGGTGGTGGATCCCATGAAAGCTCATCGCCTCCGACTTCGTCCATCATCTATCCTTTTCGTTCTCCCTTTCTAGATTCCTTGGCTCCCTCCGTGGCTCCGTCTCTCTTCTTTCTTTCCTGATCTCGTTTTGTTGCTGTTGCTCTTTTTGTCCTTGTGGTTGCAGTTGTTGTTGCGGTGGTTAAAGGAGAATAGCTCACTGATGTGGTTAAAAGTGATCGATCATAGATTCTGCTTTATAGCTATGAGGAGGTTGTTTCGCTTGTGCCTTTCATTAGAGATTTTTAAGGTCCGGTGTCATCTTCCCTCAGCCCCCTAATTAATTATTCGGAGTGGACGCCGAATATCATCCGGAGATTAAACAGAATGCGTCATATCACTCTTTTTTTGGATACCGTTGCTCGGTATTGCTTAGTACCGCTTATTATGTAACGCATTCTGGTTGGTTTCTGAACAGCGTTCTGCATCCAATCTTGGCAAAGAATAATTTATTCCCCCTTCATCTTCCCTCCGCCCCCTAATTAATTATTCTATGCGGATGCCGAACGTCGTCTGGAGACCAATCAGAATGCGTCACGTCACTCTTATGCTCGGTACCGCGGCACAGTACTGCAAGCGTGGCGCATTCTGATTAGTCTCCAGACAACATTCTGCGTCTAGTGTCCGTACATAATAATTCCCGCGCAAATCATTTCTTCATCTATTGGACCACCTTGCTCAGTCAATTCAATTAGACTTACGGGTTGGTGGCTCTTTTTCTATTCCAGCAAAACTAACACAAATAATTATGAGTACGCAAAGAAAATAAGTGATAGCAGTTTTCATATAACTGAAAATCATCATTCATGCGTGCAAATCCTGAGTGATCAGTAAAGCTTTAGCCTTACAAAAAGGAGTGTATGATTTGGATAAAGTCTTAAAATGAACATAATCAGATTGTTTTATTTGGTTTACAATTGAAACCAATTAATGAATTTAATTAAATTATAAATTAAATTAAGGGTCAATTTAGAATGATCCTTAATTATTTTGAAAACTACTGCCCTTAATTTTCAAAAAATTATTAGATTTATGGAGTTTTAAAAACTTCCGGATCCTGCAATTAGCAGAATTTTCTGCGCTGTTATTAGAGGGATGCCCAGTGCGACTACCATTGTGGATCACCATGACAAGCCTACGGAGTGTCTCCTTCGTGTGCATGATGGATTGCATTATGTTGGGAAGTTACCAATCAATGCTAATTGTATCCAACAGGTCAATGCATAGATTTTTACGTGCAGAGTTCGAATTGGAGAATAGTCTGATTTTTTTTAGTATGCACAATAAAAGCATAGATACTATTCACAATTTCACTTTTACTGTGCACACTCATAAAAACCGTACACTGCTTATGTCAAGACTCTGCTCGTAATAATCTCTCGTAAAAATGAGGCCTTTGCATCAACCCAAACTTAATACAAAAGTGCCGTGCAAGCAATATGCTTAAAAAAATAATATTTATATATTTTCAATAAATTTACACAATTATATCCCCCGCTTAATTTAGGACGAATCACAACAACAAATTTTAAGCTATTTCTATATTAAAAATGTTTAAAATTATATTAGTACTCATATTTTGCTAATAGTACGAGCAAAAATAGGTTTTATTATTATTATTATTATATCTTTTCCATAGCTTTTTTTTTTTTGGGAAAATTCTTTTCCATTGCTTGATGAAGACACTTTTCATATTTTTTTTAATAATTTATGATGCATTAATTTGATTTTTTTTTTTTTTTGATGAGGAAGTACCGTTCTTAGGCCAGTGAAAACTCAAATCTAACTAGCATGCAACCACACCAATTTATACGGGCCAACACTTAAAATTTTCACTGTTTGCCAAGAATTCGAATAAGGACTTAGGCTTTGCCAAGCCGGGTGGATATTTGAATTTTTTTAGATAAAACAATTCTCATGGTGGTACGTACAATTAAGGAGCTAGCATATATATCTATCTTTCAGTTAGCAAGGATATAAATATCCGCCACCTCTCACGTCCCTTCCCATCAACTTTACCTTTAATCCTTCTTCATCACTCCAACCATTCCTTAAACTTTGCTCCTCCTCCCTGCGCTCAGAAACCACAATGAGCATCTCCGTCAATGGGCACTCCACCGTGCCTCCCGGCTTCCGCTTCCACCCCACAGAGGAAGAGCTCCTCGCCTATTACCTTCGGAAGAAGATAGCATCAGAGAACATAGATCTCGACGTTATCCGCGACGTTGATCTCAATAAGCTCGAACCATGGGACATCCAAGGTACAAATCCATACTTATATACCTTTTATGTCTTAATTAATGAGATCATGAAGATTAATTTTTTGGTTTAATTTTGTAGAGAAGTGTAGAATTGGATCGACGCCACAGAATGACTGGTATTTCTTTAGTCACAATGACAAGAAGTACCCGACTGGAACGAGAACTAACAGGGCTACGGCAGCTGGGTTTTGGAAGGCTACAGGTAGAGATAAAGTTATTTGTAGCAGCTTTAAGAGAATTGGAATGAGGAAGACGCTGGTTTTTTACAAGGGTAGGGCGCCTCATGGCCAGAAATCTGATTGGATCATGCATGAGTATCGCCTTGATCAGCTTTATGATTATCACTCGCAATCCTCCTATGTATGGCTCATTACTTTCGTTTACAATAACTTTATAAAATATTAAATAATTATCTCAAGTAAAATATTAATCATTTTAGATTTGAAATATGATTTAGGTTTCATTAATGAAGGCTTTCTTATTGCTTCTTAAAGAAGCTTTTTAGTTCAAATATTTTAATTGTTGAACTACTAATCTCCTTTAAGAAGCAGTAGAAAAACCGTCCTAAAAGAATTCTTATTCTTCACTCATTGATGTATGGCTGGGTTTTGGAAGGCTACAGGTAGAGATAAAGTTATTTGTAGCAGCTTTAAGAGAATTGGAATGAGGAAGACGCTGGTTTTTTACAAGGGTAGGGCGCCTCATGGCCAGAAATCTGATTGGATCATGCATGAGTATCGCCTTGATCAGCTTTATGATTCTCACTCGCAATCCTGCTATGTATGGCTCATTACTTTCGTTTATTTGAAATGTGATTTAGGTTTCATTAATGAAGGCTTTTTTATTGCTTCTTAAAGCAGCTTTTTAGTTCAAATATTTTAATTATTGAACTACGAATCTGCTTTAAGAAGCAGTAGAAAAACCGTCCTAAATGAAATCTTATTCTTCACTCATTGATGTATGCTTTTTTAATTTTTTTTTATTTCATTATTCTAATCATTGAAGTATGTTCGTATATTCATATTCACAATGAAATGATTAGTTTTTAATTAATGGTTGGAATTAGGTCTGAGAGAGGTTTATAGTAATTAGACTATAATATAATATAACAAATTAAAAATTTTGTATTTTGATTGTGTCTAGAACTTTAAGAACACCCGACCCATTTGTTTTTTAAATAGAAATTTAATGAAATTTAGAGAACATATTTTCCTATTAAAAAAGAGGATACTTTAAGGGAAAAAAGAAACTATCTCAACATATAAAATATAATTTCTTAATAATAATTCTTATCTTTGAGAGACTATTACCATAAGCTGGATTAATCCAAATAATTATTTTTCTGATACAGGGTCCGAACATGGTGGCCGAAAACCAGCTTGCCCAAGAGGAAGGATGGGTTATATGCCGAGTCTTCAAGAAGAAAAGCCTGCAAAAGCTCAGCGTTGACCAAGCCACCTGCTCGCATTTGACCAACGACTCCAAACCGCATTCCAGTAGCGACAGCTCTCTCGACCAAATCTTTCACTACATGACCGCCAAATCCGACGGCGAAAACCAGGCCGGCGGACAACACCCCGGACATCTCCGGCCGTTCGATACCCTTCTCAGCCGAGCCACTACCCTCATGCACGAACGATTCACGAAACTTCCGGCTCTCGACAGCCCGGCCACTCCGGCGATGGCAGGCGGCGAGGTTCATCCCGTTCAAGGAACCGGAACCGACGTGGAGTTGTCGGTCTATAACTCGCGGGAGGCCGGATTCGGTGACTGGGCAGTAATCGACCGGCTCGTGGCATATGACCTGGACGCCTACCCTTTCTTCCCTTCGACGAGCCGTTTTCTTGGACACGGCGGCAGCGGCGGCGGCGGCGGAGTAGAGGACGACGGTGATCTATGGAGCTTGACCAGGTCAACAACCTTTTCAGGATCAGGCCATGTCAGCTACGTTTCTCCCGACAAGTAACGGATCATCGGATGAGAGGCCAACTTCTAGTTACGGAGAATTATCGTTGTAATTAAATAATTATAATATTTATAAATAATATTTTGTTGCTTCGTATGGCATTTGATGGGCAAATTATTACATGGGGTCATCGGATGTGGAGAATACGTTCGGACATCCAATAAAAATTTGTCACATCACCTGCATTTTTGACTGCTCTTTAGGTGCGTTTTGACTGTGCTTTACTTATTCTTTTGACTGCGCTATTGACTGCGCTTTGCCTGTACTTTACCTGCACTTTACATGCGCTTTTCTTGCGCGCTTAATTTAAAATAATATTTTATTAATTAATATATGAACATATATCCGTGTTCGGTGATCGGATATGTAATAATTTGCCCATTTTATGAGCAGCAGATCGGAGGGAAAACCGGAAAACGACGTATTTGTCTTATTCTCCTGCTTTAGTTGACATTTATATACGATCAAAGGATAATTTGTATTGAAATAAGAATTGATACGTCATCATAAAATTATCTTGATTGGGCACGAATCTCGAGGCAAAATGAGTTCGGAAACTTCAAAAATTAATTTTGGGAGCACCCAAACTCCGATTTCAGCGAGCTTACAGTCAAACTGAGCGTCTCGAAAATACGAACCCAACAACACCAAGATCAACCCAATCCGAGCCCAAATGAGTCCAAATCAAGGGCTCAAAGCGCTGTGGGAAGGTTCAAAACACAATTTGAGTTATCAAACGGTCTCTGATTTTGGCGAGCTTATACATGAATCGAACGGCTCGACGAGACGAATCCAACGAGCCTAAGATCGCCGAATTCCAACATCATTAAGGCCTTCAAATGCCCAACGAACGGTGCATGATCAAAGGATTCAATATCGGCCGTCCATTCAAAACACTCCCAATTCGCCCCTGATCTCACGCCTATTTACGGACTATGCCACTCCAGAAAAACTATAAATAGAGCCCTCATCCTACACCAAGGGGACTCAAGTGATGAGAGAGAAGAAGAAGAGGAGAAAGGGGAAAAGGAGATTCCTCACCTCCTCGACCACCGCCGGAGCTCTTCCTGCCGCCTGAAGACGCCGGAACTCTGCCGGATTTTCAGGAAACGC
Organism: Dendrobium catenatum; assembly: GCF_001605985.2. Classification (NCBI taxonomy): domain Eukaryota; kingdom Viridiplantae; phylum Streptophyta; class Magnoliopsida; order Asparagales; family Orchidaceae; genus Dendrobium; species Dendrobium catenatum. The sequence continues at coordinate 788,941 of NW_021319255.1, read as the reverse complement.
AGGAATTCTGCACAACTTCCACGTGATGATGAAATCCTTTCCAATTAACTACAGAGTTCCCTCTTAACGCCAAAGCTCCGCCCAAGTGAAGCTGGATTTCTCCTCTGCCACCAACAGACGTCGGACTTCTTCCCGACTTCGAACCTTCACTCTCCGCCAAGTTTTTACCCGACACCGGACTTCTGCCAGATATCGGACTCATCTAGAAGTCTATGCGAAGATGGATTTCTTTCTATGTTTGTACTTCTACCTGACATACTAGTGGATTCATTCAAACTGGGCTAGGCCCCGTGGTTTTTCCCCCTTTTCAGGGGTTTTCCACGTAAAAATCTTGGTGTCTCATAAATTTTAGACCCTCTCTCTCTTATCTGATTGTGTGCCGGATTTTCGTACAACGCTAAGTCGATAAACTTTATATTTTTCTACCGCCGCGAATACTCCTGGACGCAGCAAGAATATTATTATATATTTAAATGTGATATGAGGAATTAATTGCCAATGAATGTGCTAATTAAAATACAAATATTTAATTATGAAAGAGTTTATATTATTATTGATATAAGTAGTTTATATGAAATTTTATAGGCATTATATATGATATTGGAATGCTTACAATGTTTGTTGAGTTCATTAAGAGTCTGTTTGGCAAGACTCCAATATTTTATAAAATTGATTGTGAAGTTAATACGAAGAAAACAACTTTTCTATTATTAGGGGTATAAACAGGAAGAGTTCAAGGTGTGTGTTGCCCATACTAAAATGTTTATTTTTATTTTACCCAACTTTAATAAATACATATGCCCAAATTCTAAAATATAAATTCATTTTCTATTTCACATATAAGATTTTGTATTTCACAATTTTATTTTTCCTAATCTCAAAAAAGAAGCTACTTCCGCCATTGACTACTATGATGATAGAAAGAAGCTTTCTGCAACAAAAACTTCTAATAATCAATTGGAAAATAAATTTGTAATTATTATATGAAAAACAAAACAGTAAAATGATGTCTCAAATAGGAACAATTATTACGTCCTCCGACCGGATGCAGAGGAACATCCGGTTGTAGGCAAAAACGAGCCTATACCGAGGTGTACCGAGTTTTTTCAGTATAGGCGCATTTTTGCCTACAACCGGATGCTTCTTGCATTCGGTCAACCGAACCAAATTCCCTCAAATAGACCCTAAGATTATCAAGTATCATCAAAACTATCTATATCTATTTATTTATATCTCACTCAAACAATTCTTGTTATTATATTCTATAATTAAATGTGCTAAATGATATTGTAGGCATATTTGGGCTTGTGCATAAGAACACAGAGAAGCATTGATTTTCTTATTGCTTCTTAAAACAATTATTTAGTATGAAAGTTTTAGTTTTTATACTAAAAATTTACTTTAAGAAGTAGTAAAAAAATCTCAAACCAAGGCTAAAGCTTCATTTGTAATGACTTTATTATTGCTTTTTAAGCAGCTTTCTATTATAAAAACTTAAATTTTTATACGAGAAAGCTACTTAAGAAGCAGTAATAAAATTGTCCCAAACGAAGTCTAAGTCTCAAGTAAGATCACATGAATAATTATACATAAACAACAAATAAAAATACTTGCTTGTAAGATGAGATGGCGTTATCATATAATTCTCTTACCTTCCATATCTTTCTTCCCATTAATGTTGTTAAGGAGGAAATGGAAGCCCTTTATGAGTGGTGGGGTGTGCTTTGTTTACTAAAATGTTAAAGATTATAGACTCCTACCTTTGAGCTCGATGGCTATCGTTTTCTCTATTGTCGCCTTGTCGATTATGGAAGAGAAAGATAGAGAGAAAAAGAGAAAAAAGAGGGAGAAAAAAAGGCAATGAGGTGAGGCATCGAAATGTGAAGGTTGGCTCCGAAAAGAAGGCACATAACGCAAGTAGTTTGTACTTGCTGCTGTCTTTACGATAAGTCCTGGAGTAGGAGAAGGGCAGGCTATTATTAGTAAAAATAATTATATTAGAATATTTTGATATAATTTAGAACGAATTTAAATTTTATTTAATATTATTCATTTGAATGTCTATCAGTTAAATGTATTTTTACTTAGACTACACAAATACAATTTATTTCTCCTAGGTACATATATTGCATTATTACGTCAACTACATCATATTTAAATAATTTTAATATTTATTATATCATACCATTTTAACTTTTGAATCTTTATATAACCTCCTATTTTTTTAATTGAAACTTTTATCCCATTTTCTTAAACCCTCCTAAGAACTTATTTGAAAACTTTGCTTTATTTTAAAACAATACAGACTCAAAAATAAATCGATGCAGATTTTCCATGAAAATTTATTAAAAAAATGATATTTTTTTTAGACTTTAGAGCAGTCTTTTTTAGTAAGTAGAAGGTGAACTCTTCAGATATATCCACAATTTCATTTAAGTTTTCTTATGTAAAATTATTTATCTAATGAGTGTTTGCAACGGTTTATGATCAGCATAATATCTATTGTTATAATTCTTACGGGTCAAAAATTTTTTAAACATCGAACAAATTCAATTTAATTTAAGCCAAAAGATAATAATAAGTGGAATAGAGCAGCAATTTAATCAATTATAATCTAAGCTAAGGATAATGCAATTGTAGTTGGTGTAACAATTGCTGTGTACTTTGTGTATCTATTAGGCCTTTGTGGAGCGCTGTGCTGCTAAACTCTCTTTATCTTGGGGCAAATAGAAATTTAACCTTGGGTGTGTTGCAACACTGATGATGTACTAGACCTATGATGCATTACTTCCATACAATCATGAGTTTTGCCGACAATTTCATTTTATTTTCTAACGGTGCTATTAAGAATGTTAAAATTTTAATGAATTATCTTTCTAATTTTAATGATTGTAGTGGCCTTGCTTTTAGTAAAGATAAGACCGAGTACTTTTATTGTTGGTAAATCGGTTAACCAGAGCAGAATTCAAGCTATTCAAAGAGCTTGTGGTTTTCAAGAAAAGAGGGAGAAAAAAAGGCAATGAGGTGAGGCATCGAAATGTGAAGGTTGGCTCCGAAAAGAAGGCACAAAACGCAGGTAGTTCATACTTGCTGTTGTCTTCACAATAAGTCCTCGAGTAGGAGAAGGGCAGGCTATTATTAGTAAAAATAATTATATTAAAATAATTATGTACTTATGCTAAACTCTCTTAGCTTGGGGCAAATAGAAATTTAACCTTGGGAGTGTTGCAGCACTGATGATGTACTGGAGCTATGATGCATTACTTACATACAATAATGCATTATGTTAAATTTCATTTATATATGTTGAATATATCAATATTTCATATTCATAGTGTAATGCCCCAAGATCAAATTCTGAACCAATAAGAACTTTCATGAATCCACCAATATAAATGGATACAATGAAAGCAATTAAAATTATAAATATCAAAATATAAAATTATATTAATTGCTCAAAATTCATATACAATTGTCAAGAGTTAAATCCATTCTTTCATCCGTCTATCTTTTAACTCTTAGTAGAAAAAAAATAAAATTGAATCTCAAATCAATCCTCACTTCACTGGATCCTTACCCTTCCTGAAAAATATGTAAAATCACAAAATGAGCCGGGCTCAGTAGGTTACCAAAACTTATAATTGAAATCAATTCAATATAATATGAACAATATACATATAATCATGAATATGAACATATGACTATAAAAGAATGTAATAATCAATAAAATAATTACAAATTATATGATCAATAAAACTAGAGCAGTGATCAGTAATCAAGTGAACACATATAAGAGGTCAGTAAACTATATCATTTGTATACTCTTTTGTTAAGAGCAGTTATATTTATCTCGATTCAAAAATATGTATATCTATGATAGTTAAATGCATGTCATATAGTGTCAATGACATGCATGTATATCATGTAAATCATGTGATTCATATATATATCAAATGTCTTTGTATCAATTCTATCAATCTTATCAAATACTTGCATCAGTCATAACTTATATATATAGAATTTATCATATATATTCCTATGATATGCATATACAAGTACTGTAAGAAAAAAATGTATCAAGATATTTGTGGTATTTTTCCAATATCCAGTCCTATAGGCTAATGATATAGGAACTAGTCTCAAACACAAGTCATTTACCTATAGGCTAATGATATAGGAACTAGTCTCAAATACAAGTCATTTAGCTCAGATGACTTTCATATCAGAAGTCATCTCTTTCTACTTGTCGGTGTATCATATCATATTAATATGTCTCACTATGCATCCCTTTTTATATTATTAAGTGAGAGAAGAAAAGAGGATGATACCTTCATGCAACATCTGTGATACCTAGATAATTTGTATAAGCTGAAGCAATGAAATATACCAAGAGAAAATAGCAATGGGAAGGAAATAATTAATATATATTCAGATCATTTCATTTATTTATATTGTTGAAATAAAAGTGCTTTTATATGGTAGAATAGAATAGCTATGTGTAATGGTTGCTGAGGATTTGTGGTTGTGATTAAAAAGTGGGTTTTGCATGAATGTTGGAAGATAGAGAGGTAAACAAAGGTGGCTGAGTACAACAATTATTACAGAAAAATCATTAATTACTGACGGAATTTTATGATGGAAATTGATTAATTTTGGGAGGTTTTGTAATTTATCGGCGTTTTTCCTGCAGAAATTTTTTCGCCGGTAAAACTACCATAGGAAAAATGTTCCGGCAGAAAAAAGCCGCCGGAAAAATGTTCCGGCAGAAAAAAGCCGCCCGAAAAATCCATCGGTAATACACGATTTTCCTGTAGGAAACTCTTGTCTCAATGAACATGTGTATTCACAACTTATTTGTTTATACTTGTTAAAATAAATTTTTATTCAATTAAAGACTCACAGCCTATTCATTAATTCGATTGATAAGACTTATTTGGTTAACCCATAAATGCTAGTTATTATTGCTTGTTAATAGGCTCATCTAGTTAGCTAATAAGCTATCTGGTACCATTGCAAATTAAATCGACCAAATAAATTGTTTGACAATAGTTTAAGATTCATAATTTCTACTAAATTGGAGCCAAGCATAGATCAAGCTCAAATAATTATAATTTAAATAAAACGACATTAAAACTATCAAAAAAATTCAAACAAAGATTTAGCTTGAAATCAAGCTAAGTTTTAGCCAAAGGGCATGAGCTCAAACAAGCCCATGCTCGGCACAATTCAATTCATTTGTAGCCCAAGGAATCAATATAATCATAAGATAAAAGACATCATCATCATTAATTAGTCACCATCCTATAAGTGAACTGAGCCGGCTCGAGCTCAGCTCGTTTATGGGCTCGCAAGTCGAGTTTATCGATCTCACGAGTCAAGTTCGAGCTTGACGAGGCTCGGCTTTTGAGCTCGTGAGCCGGCTCAAATAATTATTAATATTTTTTAAATAAATTTTTATTTATTTATTAAATTTACATATTTAAAACTAATAATAATAATAATAATTGTTTAAAATATTTAATAATATAAAAATAAATTAATATTTCGCATTTCTGTTCCTTTTTAAATTTAATTACTTTCATGTTCCTACTCCTAAAATATTTAGCAACTTTGCTTCTTTCAAAAATTTCCCTGCTCTTATATAACTATATTTATATAATTAAAATCATAAAAGTTATAAAAAAAATATTATAACTGCGATGGCGAGTCACAATCACGAAGCATCCCTATCAGATGTTATCACGAAGTTTTCTGGTAACGCATAATGATTAATTTACGTACGATCTTGATTAGAACATTTAACCTAACATGCGACAATTTACAACTAAAATTATTAACGCTTTAACTTGTCCCTAAAAACAGAAACGCTTTAACTCTTTTTCAGCACTTGCGTATATATATTCAATTGAAAAATTAAGCACGACAGTCTAATTTACTTGAAAGACAATTAAAACTAATAATTAGTAGAAATTGACAAAACCTTGCAATGAATTAAATTAACTAATTGATGTGATTTAAATTTGACTTTATTGCAAGCTCGAATGATTATTAATATATTGAAACTGATAAATTTAAATGATGATCAATATATATTTATTTTAAAATAAAAATTATTATTTGTTATTAATTTATATCAATTGTAGTTTTATATTATATGGACGATAATAGTAATAGTATGGGTGTCATTGTCGAAATGTAATACTGGGCCGGGTTTTGATCCGACCTAAAATTTATCCGCTTTGAACCCATCCGACCCGCCTTCAACTTGGTGTTGTTGTTCTTTTTTAATAGGAAATAATAAAGAAATAATTTCAATATCATGCAATCTTCAACGTTTTTCATGAGATTAGCTCCAAAGAAAAAAAAAATCTTACGCTTTTATTCAATATATTAAGCTTAATTAATATTATTTAGAATTTATATTAACATGATTAACGTAATAATTCCAATATTCAATAATTCCTTTAAGCTAAGCTCATTAAGAAGCCAAATTTTCGCCCAACCACCAAATGTCGCCGGATTTTCGATTTCCGTTTGTAACTGAATTTCAATCCGGGAGTTAATTATTTTAATCTCATCATCCTCAATTTCAAGGAAGAGTTAGCCAATTATAATCTAAGCAAACAAAAAGTAGAATCCTTTCAACTGGCCGTGGCCCCGTGGTTTTTCTCTTTTCCAATGTTTCTATGTAAAAATTCTAATGTTACACATTTCTTATGTTTGTGTGTTGAATATCTGTACAACGCTGAGATAAAAAATTTCTTACTTTATCAATGCGTATATTCTAGCCTGTAACAATAATAAATATTAATTTATATAAAATTAAATTCATATTTCATATACATATATTGATGTAAATCTCTTAAAAGAAAATATCCAGAGCTTTTCATGGATTAAAATGGCCATTTTCTTACACAATCTTTAAAATTGGCTATTTATATAATTAAGAATTTATTTAGGGCAATTTTTGTTACTATTTTTTAAAACAAATTTTATTGTAAATTGGGTAATTTTTTTATACTAAAAAGATGCTCTAGAATTCAATAAAAAGGTTATCCCAAATGATGCTTAAAGATCATTTCGAAATTTTATCCAATTCATAATAAAATCTTACACAATCTTTAAAATAATTTTGAATTTTATTATATTTTCAAGAAGATGATCATAGCACTATAAAAAACATTGATTTTTTTTTTTTTTTAGATGGATGCTATTTTTATTAGTATTATAATTAGTGTCAGTGCTTGTGCATAAATCTTCCAAAAATTAATTAAGACTGTAAAACAATTAATCATAAAAAAGCATTATTTTTTTCTATAAAACACAATATGATCACATTTTATTGTGTGAAAATAATTATTTAATTTCTATTTTATACAAACAGATTAGCTTTTTTTTTTTAGTTTTATTCAATTAATTTGAATAAAAATATCTTGTACTGTATCCATCGGATGGTCCGTATTGATTCCTACGATAATAGAGCATTTATCGGACATTTGAGTGTCTTAATGATATCATAATTTGATGATCTTAGGCTCGTTGGATTCGTCTCGTCAAGTCGCTCAATTCAACTATAAGCATGTCACGTTTGGAAGCTGTTTGGTAATCCAATTTGTAGTTTGAACCTTCCGAAAAAGCTTCAAGTCTTTGATTTGGACCCATTTGAGCTTGGATCGTGTCGAATTTGGTGTCGTTGAGTTCATATTTTTGAGACGAACAGTTTGACTATAAGTTTGCTGGAATCGGAGTTCAGATGATCTTATTTTTTATTTTGAAAGCATACAATTCAATTTTACCTCGAGATTCGTGCTTGATCAAGAAGATTTTAGGTGGCGTATCAAATATTATAACTATTGCGCACCTACTATTTTTTTCTTGTTATAGCTTCTGAAAATTTTGTCCTGCCATATAATTATAAAGGAATGCGCCTTCAAAAAGAATCAGATTCCCAACACGATCGATACGATGATAAATAAGACTATAATAGCCATTAAACATTCACAGTGAAGATTAAGTCCGAACGATCGAGGAGGCTGCCAACCATCCAGCCTTGAGGATGAGGATTTGAACTACCAACCTCATTGTTTCACCTGTATATTTCTGACCGGGTAGTTAGATATGTCGATATCCAGAAGGATCTCTTCATCGTCGGCTGTGCATGGGTGTGAGCTACCAGAAATTATTATTTGCGGAGATCGTATACAGAGATCGAACCGTCCAATTTGTCTCTGTGCATAGTAAAAGCGCAGTAAACTAGGCTTTTATTCTTCACCACTGTGTTTTTACTATTCGCAGAGACAAAATCGAATGGTTCTCTATGTCCGGTCTCCATACATAGTAATCTCTCTTGAGCTACATGATGTGTGTTGTTATATTTGATATGGAAGAGCTTTCTATTTTTAATAATGGCATCATCACGATGAAAAAGTTGACTTTTGATTGATAAGATTCATAGGTTTTATTTGGAATTTTTTTTTACTGCTTTTTAAATAATTTTTTATTATAAATTTTTTTATTTAATTTAATTTATTAAAAAGTTGTTTTAGAAAGCATTAAGAAAACTATCCCACCTTAAAAAAGTTATTTTAAAAGAGGAAAGGGATTGCCACCAACTGGCTAGCTAGATGCTACAAGATATATAGGCCATGCATCAATCTTGGTTAGTTCTAAGATTGCAAATATTTATGTTTATTAGTACACTCCTCTTACTGACTTCTTAGATTAAAATAGGTTGGATTAGCTTGCAATGATGAGTTATATTAATCAATGCATCTGATTAGCACAGCTCACTTGCTAAAGGCTTTGTTTGATTGTCTGTACCACGCTTATCTCTTGCTTAAAAGCAAATGACTTTACAGCTCAACAATCAATCAATATGTTCAGGAAAAGAAATGATGCCTAAATGTTTATGTATAGGAATTCATTAAGAATGAAAAAGTTATATATAAATGAGAATAAATTTATTAGATGAACTCTCTCTTCAATTTAGTAGAGATTTTAGCTAATATTAGCTTCTTTCCAAGTCCCACTCTTCAGTGATTTTGAATGGATGGAGACTTTTCTTGCTTGCTTGCCCTTTTGGAGTCACTCTTTGATGTTTTTGGGTACCTTCTACGAGAGAGAGAGAGAGAGAGCTTATTTACTTATAAGAACGTTCTTCTATGGCTTTATCCTTACGAGCTTTTTATTTTTACTGGAGTGCCATTTTTCTGATAGGATCTGAATGGAAAGAGGGGGTTTGGCAGGCAATCTGGCCTAGATCTGCATCGAATCCTTCTACGATCAGAAGTTCATAATGTGATCAGAATTTAATCTGCGAATGGAAATTGTTGTTCAGATCTATTTGCAATCCAACAATAATACTTTCTCTTAATGAGCTTTACAACTGCTCTTAAACAGTTTAATGCTTTAAGCCCACTCTGCTTTGAGCTTTAGGATCTTGCTAAATAGTTTGCGGTAATTCTAACCAGTCAAACTAACTCCTGATTTATCTTCTCGTTTATTTTATCCAGCTAGCTTAATCAACTTACACTTATCTTGATCAGCAAAAATCAAATAGGAACTACATTTTAATGAAAAATAGGATAATATACATTAATTTGTAGTTAATTTTTTAGTATTAAAATCATTTTTAACCTTAAATTCATGATTTTTTAATTAATTTTTTTATTACTAAAATGACTTCAAATTTTATTCATGTATTTAAACTATGTTAAATAGTTATATTTAGCCTTAGGATCTATTGGATACAATTACAACACATAATTAAGACTGATTGTGAAGTTGTTGTAGGAAAATTATTTAGCTATTCTACAACAATCAAGCCTTAAAAAAAAAAAAAAACATCAAGCCTTTGTCCCACTACATGGGGCCGGCTACATGAATCCTTTTTTCTCCATCAAGTTTTGTTGAAAAAGTAATAACAGAATACTTTTTCTGTTATTACTCACTTTCTGCAATTTTACTTTTTACAAAAAATAGCATACTGCTATACTGATCCGGTATATACACATAGAAGGAGAGAAAAAGGACTCAGTTGTTTTTCCTTTACAGAAGAAATATTAGAAACCAGAATACAAAGGTATTCTTCTACCCATTTCCCCTGTTTTGGCTTGCTGTCACTTGTGTTTTCTCTTCCAGGTAACTGCGATCCTGCAGAAGGACTTCAGTTGGTATCAGAGCCAACACCTGGAAAAGGAATGACGGGCAGAGGCAAAGAACCGGCAGAAGCTAGAACCCTTGAAATGCTGTGGGCAGATCAAGAACACGTCAAGCAGCGGATTGACGAAGTAGCAGCCGACGTGCAGCGACTTACGGTGGAGATGCGCCGGGAGTTCAATCTCCTTCGGGCGAGACCAATGTACCAAGAACACCGGCGGGAAAAGGTCCGAGCAAATCGACCAATCCCCAGGAGAGGTGAAGACGGCGATCTAGTGGGGAGACGATTCCAATTCAACCCACGGGTTCATTCGGAGTCTGAGGAAGATCCGATTACTGAGCGGGCTGCTCATCAACAATATTCCAGTGGAGAGGAAGTGGATGATCGTCAGGATGTGGGTCATTATAGAAACCACCGTCCCCAATATTATCGCCCTCACGCAGGTGAATTTAAGGTGAAACTGGACATCCAGTTCTTTGATGGACATTTGCACATTGAAGACTATCTTGATTGGGAGAAGGCCGTGGAAAATTTTTTTGATTACATGGACATAGATCCGGAGAAGCGGTAAAATACGTCGCGTGTCGACTAAAAGGAGGAGCTAGCGCATGGTGGGAGCAGACGCTGCAGTCACGCCGAAGGGATGGCCGGGGCCGGATCCGAAACTGGGCAAGGATGAAGCAATTGTTGCGAGCACAGTTCCTTCCTACTGATTTTGAGCAGATATTGTACATGAGGTACTAGCATTGCAATCAATGTACGAGATCGATAAGCGAGTACACGGATGAGTTCAACCGCTTGAGTGCACGGAATGATCTCAATGAGTCTACCAATCAATTGGTAGCTCGATTTATAAGGGGCCTTAAGGATAGTATTCAAGACCAATTGGAACTGAATTCGGTGTGGTCGATGCCTCAAGCCGTAAATCTGGCCATGAAAATCGAGATGCAGCACAATCGTAAGGTGAAGGTCCCTTCTTATCGGAGACATTGGAAAGAACCAAATACCGCCCACAATAACAGTAATCCGCAAGCTGCAGCAAGAATTCCATCAAGTCCTAATCAAACCCCTGCAACAGGAGCCACAGGTGTTGGATTAGAAGGAAAAATGGTGGCTAAGCCAAAGAGTAACAATCCTTATGCAAGGCCATCAATGCTTAAATGTTTTCGCTGTTTTCAACCCAGACACAAGTCTAACGAGTGTCCCCAAAGACAGCAAGTGCAAATAGCCGAAATAGATGATGGGGTGGAGCTCGCCGGCACTGAAGATGAACTGGAAGATGAAACTGAGGATGTACAGGCTGATGAGGGGGAGCCGTTTGTTGGGATGTTGGAAAAATTATTATTGGCACCTCACCAATATGAATTATCACTACGTCAAGCCATTTTTAAGACCCGATGCATGATAGGCGGAAAGGTTTGTGATCTGCTCATAGACAGTGGATGTACCGAAAATATTGTCTCAAGGGCGGTGGTACAAGGATTGCAGTTGAAGACAACGAAGCATACTCATCCCTACAAGATCAGCTGGGTCAAGAAGGGAATGGAAATTCTGGTCACAGACTCATGCCGTGTGACATTTTCCATCAGTAAAAACTATACGTGCGAGGTGCTATTCGACGTCTTAGAAATGGACGTCTGCCATTTGATTTTAGGACGCCCGTGGCAATTCGATGTAGGGGTCCATTATGACGAGAGAGCCAACGTTTATTCCCTTGACTGGAAAGGTCGAAGGTTGCGATTATTACTTGGTGCTGTTAATACGCCTTCCCCAAGTAAGGAACCATCTAAGCGTGCGGCTATCCATATTGTTTCAGGAAGCAAGGTGATGCAAGATTGGAAGGAATATGCACCTGTGTTTGCTTTGATTGTTGTCGAGACAAACCCAGGTACCAATTCCCGGAAGCACCCGTCTAACGTCGCCGAGCTTCTGGAGCATTACAGTGATCTTATTCCCGATGAGCTACTTGCGGAGCTGCCTCCATTACGGACAATTCAGCATCAAATTGATTTCGCACCGGGTGCTACATTACCGAATCTGCCACATTATAGGCTCAATCCGAAGGAACAACTGATTTTACAAGAACTGATTGACGATCTACTGCATAAACAATTAATACAAGTAAGCCTCAGTCCTTGTGCCGTGCTAGCATTGTTAGTGCCAAAAAAAGACGGTAATTGGAGGATGTGTATTGACAGTCGGACAGTTAACAAAATTACGATCAAATACAGATTCCCCATGCCTCACGTCGATGAGCTCCTTGATCAGCTTACAGGATCCGCAGTCTTTTCTAAACTAGACTTGCGTAGTGAATACCACCAGATCCGCATACGACCGGGCGACGAATGGAAGACGGCTTTTAAGACACCCCAAGGATTATATGAATGGAGAGTCATGCCGTTCGGGTTGTGTAACGCCCCTTCTACGTTCATGAGGATGATGAATGAAATCCTGAAGCCCTTTTTGGGGAAATTCTGTATCGTTTACTTCGACGATATCTTGGTGTACAGCTTGGATAGGCTACAACACCTCCAACACCTGAAGGCTCTGTTCACGGTATTGCAGGAGCAAAGATTATTCGTCAACCTTCCGAAATGCGAGCTGGTCACATCTAAGGTTAAGTTCCTCGGATTCATCATCTCTGGCGAAGGTATCGAAATGGATCCACAGAAGGTATCAGCCATACGGGATTGACCTCAACCAAATTCTTTATTTGATGTGCGAAGTTTCCATGATTTGGCCAACTTCTATAGACGATTTATTAAAGATTTCAGCCTTATTTTGGCTCCCATCACTGATTGCTTGAAGTCTAAGGTGTTCAAATGGGAGAAAGCACAAAAACAAAGTTTTGAAGCAATCAAAGAAGCTTTAACGACAGCACCAATTCTAGCACTGCCAAGCTTTAAGGAACCATTTGTTGTTGACACGGATGCATCCGCCGTTGGCATAGGGGCGGTACTGTCTCAGCTGGGCAAACCTGTCGTTTTTTTCAGCAAAAAATTATGTGCGGCCCGACAAAAATGGGCAGCTTATGAGCAGGAGTTATATGCAATTATCCGGGCGCTCAAACAGTGAGAGTCCTATCTGTTGCATCAAGATTTCATTCTATGTAGTGACAATAAGGCGTTGTAGTATTTGAATACCCAGAAGAACATCAATCGAATGCATGCTAGATGGCTCGTGTTCTTGCAACGTTTTTCATTCACCATAAAACATAAGTCGGGAACTGAAAATCGCGTGGCCGATGCTCTTAGTCGAAGGGTATTGTTACTCACACAACTACAAACCGAGCTTGTGGGTATTGATCACATAACAGAATTGTATGAAGAAGATCCAGAGTTTGGAGCAATATGGGGTCTATGCAAGGCATCGTCGCAGCATGAAGATTACACGGTTAGGCATGGTTTCCTTTTTAAACAAAACTTATTATGCGTGCCCGTCTCATCTTGGCGGCAGCATCTTATTCGGGAAACACATGGCGGGGGGCTTGCAGCACATGTTGGAAGAGATAACACTCTTCACCAGATGCAGTCTCGTTTCTTTTGGCCAAGGATGCGCCGAGACATCATTAGATTTGTGGACAGCTGTCTGGTCTGTCAGGCGTACAAAGGAGGAGCACAAAATACTGGTTTATACATGCCCCTACCGGTACCTAACTCAATCTGGGAAGATTTGAGTATGGATTTTGTGCTCGGATTACCACGAACACGGCGGGGCAACGATTCAATTTTTGTGGTTGTTGATCGTTTCTCTAAAATGAGCCACTTTATATCTTGTAAGAAAACCGCCAACGCAACCATAGTAGCTGATCTTTTTTTTTTAAAGAAGTGGTTCGTTTACATGGGATACCAAGGAGTATCACATCCGATCGAGACGTTAAGTTCATAAGCCATTTCTGGCGCGAACTGTGGAAACGGCTCGGTACCGATCTCAATTTCAGTTCCGCCTACCACCCCCAATCCGACGGCCAGACGGAGGTAGTGAACAGGACCTTACGCAACCTGCTGCGATGTTTAGTTCTTGAGAATCCTAAACAGTGGGAAGAAGTTTTATCTCGTGCGGAATTCGCGTACAACGGAATGAAGAACCGCTCCACGGGAAGGGCGCCGTTTGACATTGTGTATACAAAAGGTCCTAACACTGCTATTGACATCTCCATCTTACCGAAATGCCAATCTTCTGCAGCTGCCTCATTCACCGAAGATTATTCTAAAATGTTGGATGATATACGTGAACGGATCGTCAAGTCTAATCTCCACTACAAAGAAGCCGCAGACGCCCACTGACGAGAACGTTTATTTCAGGTGGGGGATTTGGTGATGGTTCGTCTCCGGCGTGAACGTTTCCCACCCGGCACATACTCGAAACTAGCTCGCCGTAAGCTAGGTCCAGTGCCTATCATTGCTAAAATCAATGATAATGCCTACCAGGTCGAACTACCTGCAGATTGTCACACAGCTCCAACGTTCAACGTCGTCGACATTTCACCTTACAAATCTGTTGATGATGCCGTTGTTTTGATCAGCTCGTCGGAGTCGAGCTCTTCCGAAGGCGGGGAGGACTGATGCAGTACCGGATAACCTGGAGTACCGGCGTCACATTATATTTGGCTCAACAAACTCCATTCCCCACTACCGTATTTACTTTTTCTGTTATTACTCACTTTCTGCAATTTTACTTTTTACAAAAATAGCATACTGCTATACTGATCCGGTATATACACATAGAAGGAGAGAAAAATGACTCAGTTGTTTTTCCTTTACAGAAGAAATATTAGAAACCAGAATACAGAGGTATTCTTCTACCCATTTCCCCTGTTTTGGCTTGCTGTCACTTGTGTTTTCTCTTCCAGGTAACGACGATCCTGCAGAAGGACTTCAAAATTGCCCTAAAGAAACCTTTGATCTCAAGGATGTGTTAGCATTCATATTTAATTAGATTATTTAATAAAATATTATTTTAATTAATTCTTTTTTTAATGAACAATAATAAAATATAAATCAACATACATTGACTAAGGAGTTGATAAATAGTAATAAAAAAAATGTTGTGGGCAATGATACGACTCCATTTTCCATCATTAGCTTTGATATTTGATAATAAAGTGCAAATATTATTGTCCTCATAGGATCTTCGTTGATACGATTTAGCTTAGCCGTTAGGCCAAAAGAATAGATATATATAATTAGTATTATATATTCAATGACCACAAAAAGATTGATATCACACTAAATAATGTGTATAGTTTTTAAGCCGCTTAATAAACTATGTTCTTTCTAGATAAATGGGTACTTTGTACAACAATAAAAAGAACCTTTATTTATAAATAATTGGTGATTTATCAAACTACGCTGTGGTTAAGGTGGAAAAAGGCCTATTTTTAATAGATCTTTCATCGTTAACTTTCATGTTCACATTAATATAATTTAAATTTTTGACTCAAGATATTTTGTGCTAAATCAACATAAGATTGCATTCATTATGACTTATTGTCATCATTTAGGCTTTTTTTGGGATATTTTTTACTACTTCTTAAAGTAGATTTTAGTAAAAAATTTTATTTTTTATATTAAAAAGCTGATTTATGAAGCAGTAAGAAAGCCGTCTAAAACGAAGCATGAATATTTCATTTGGGACAGCTTTCTTACTACTTCTTAAAACAACTTTTTAGTACATAAAAAATAATTTTTATAATAGAAAACTGCTTTAAGAAACAGTAAAAAAGCCGTCCCAAATGAAACCTTAATCTTCGCTTTTAAGATTTTATTTTATTGAACCACATTATGATACTAAATCAACATAAGATTGCATTCATTATGACTTATTGTCATCATTTAGGCTTCTTTTGGAATATTTTTTTTACTACTTCAAATAGTTTTTTAGTAAAAAAAAAATAATTTTTATATTAAAAAGCTGATTTATGAAGCAGTAAGAAAACCGTTTCAAACGAAACGTTACTACTTCATTTGGGACAGCTTTCTTACTACTTCTTAAAATAATTTTTAGTACATAAATAATAATTTTTATAATAGAAAACTGCTTTAAGAAACAGTAAAAAAGCCGTCCCAAATGAAACCTTAATCTTCGCTTTTAAGATTTTATTTTATTGAACCACATTATGATTTAGATAGTAATGAATTTTTTGGTTAATCGAACTTATTTATAATTTGAATCACTTGTTATTGATTTGAATGGGATAGCCCTTAGATTGGAGTGAGAGAATATAATATATGTAAAGATTCACATATGGATAAAATAACGTGAAAATGTTATTAGATGTGAATGACATTGTATGAATTGGTGCAGGTAAATAAAAAAAAAAAAGTTATATACAATTATGTATAATCTCTCCTTTGATTTTTTACATAAAAATTTCACCATTGACTGACATTTTGACCTTTAAAGAAAAAATCCATAATTTTACAAATTAAATATAATTAGAATTTGATCTTTAGGTTTTAAGAATAATTTCAGAACCTTTACCAAGTAAATTATTTTAGCCAAAAATAAATACATTAAAATAAAGGTTATATAAATATACATTATAGGAAATTTACTCATAAACGATAGAATTTTTTGTAGAATTTTTCTGCTGGAATTTAAGTATCCCGGCAGAATTTCAGGCGGATTTTTAGCAGAAAAGTTATTTAACTTCCGATGAAAAATTTGTCAAAAAATTCGCAAGAAAATGCCCTATTTCGCCCTAGGCCTCCTCTCTCTCTCATTTGACATTTTTTTCCTCTTCTGAGCACCTCTCTCATCTTCTTCATCGCCCAGGGCAGTTCAATTTTTCGTCAAAAATCCATTGTAAATCTTTTTCATATGCACGCTCTACTGACATAAATAATTTCTTCGAAAATCCGTCAGAATTTGAAATTTTCTACTGAAATTCTTAAATTTTCGATGGACAAATCCGTAAAAAATGATCATTTTCCTTTCGTAAAGAAAGAAATTCTACTTGAAATATCACCATACAATTTTTTGTTACAATAAACTTTAAAATTGATGGATTTACTTAGAGATAAATACAATAAAAATTTTACTATATAGAATATTCTGTAGTCTGTATGCACATTCTAACCAAAATTATATCTGGATATAGCAGAAAACTATTACACCTTCATGCTTGAAGGATGAGTAATATTAATTATGCCTTCTTTGTGTTTATTTTTTTGAATTGCAGCAGCTCATGTTTCGGATAGGCACTGGTAGTAAGTAGTTGGTATTCCACCAATTAAGTTAAGCTGATCGATCTCTTTCAATTCTAACAAATAAATGCTGATGGTGTAAACATCCTGCAATCATGGGCGGAACCATGTAGATCTTAGGGGGGGCAATTGCCCCCCCTTAAAAAAAAAAAAAAAATTTTTATAGGAGTAAAAACAATTTTTTTTTATATAGGAGAATAAAAAAAAAATTTTTGCCCCTCCTAAAAAATTACTTTTGCCCCCCCTAAAAATTTTTTTTGTCCTAACTTGCCCTAAAATATCTATATATTTCTTCACATTTAGCTCTAATATTTTTTTTTTTCATGCTTTTCATGATAGTTTAATTACACATTTTTTTCTATATTTTTCTTGTTTAATTTTTTTTAAAATTTTTTTTTAATATTTAATTATTTTTGTGCTGTATTTGCCCCCTCTCAAAATTGAGGCTGGTTCCGCCCCTGCCTGCAATAAAACATTAGGAAGAGAAAACAGAGAAGAGAAGATGAAGCTTCAAAATGATTTCATGATTTCTCATTAACTAAAGCCATTACAGAGCTACAGTATATAAAGTATGCTCAAGGGAGCAAATCCTGACTTAGCCGCAAATGACAGTCAGCCAGGCAGACGTGGATCAGAGGTAGTGCTCACACTACCGCACTCAAGTATTTAGAAACCGGATAAGCAACCATTTTCTGCAGGTATACTCTAACAGTCCCCCTCAAACTTAGCATTGGAGGAGCGAATGGTGAGTTTGTCCCGTAATTGAGTGAAGTGAAGAGGAGGTAGAGGCTTAGTAAGAATATCTGCTATTTGATCCTTGGAGTGAATATGCCGAAGAGATACCACTTGAAGCTGTATATGTTGACTAATAAAATGATAGTCAATTTCAATATGTTTCGTGCGTGAGTGAAACACAGGATTGTGAGCTAACGCAATAGCTGAAGTATTGTCACAAAAAATGGTAGTAGGCCCGGACTGCAACAGAGACAGATCATCCAACAATCGACGAAGCCATATAATATCAGACACAGCAGAAGATAGGGCTCTATATTCAGCCTCAGTGGAAGATTTAGCGACTGTAACTTGCTTTTTAACACACCATGAAATAAGAGTTGAGCCAAGATAAGTACAAAAACCTGTAACCGATTTACGATCAGCTGGATCTGAAGCCTAATCAGCGTCAACAAACATCGTTAGTTGGAGTGAGCCAGGTGATAACGGAAGACCAAAGTTTTTGGTTCCCTGGATATATCGTAAAAGCCTTTTAACTGCAAGAAAATCTGCATGTGTAGGTGCATGCATATGCTGACAAATGGAATTAACAGCGAAGGCAATGTCCGGGCGGGTAATAGTAAGATAGTTAAGAGACCCAGCTAACCGACGATAGAAATGAGGA
>NW_021319255.1:723167-770147 GCF_001605985.2 Dendrobium catenatum | reverse complement strand
TATATATATATATATATATATATATATATATATATATATATATATAAGTTATTTAAAAAAAATTAAGCAAGAAAAATAAAAAAAATGTAATTAAATTGTCATGAAAAACACGAAAAAAAATATTAAAACTAAATTTGAAGAATAATATAGACATTTTAGGACAAGTTAGGACAAAATAGTTTTTTAGGGGGGGCAAAAGTAATTTTTTAGGAGGGGCAAAAAAATTTTCTCTATATATATAAAAAAATTTCTCTTATAAAAAAACAAAAAAAAAATTTTTGAGGGGGGGCAATTGCCCCCCCTAAGCACAACATGGTTCCGCCTCTGGCTCTACTGGCATAAATAATTTCTTCGAAAATCCGCCAGAATTCTTATATTTTCGATGGACAAATCCGTAAAAAATAATCATTTTCCTATCGTAAAGAAAGAAATCCTACTTGAAATATCACCATACATTTTTTTGTTACAATAAAAAATTTGCTATATAGAATATTGTGTAGCCTGCTTGCACATTCTAACATAAATTATATCAGAATATAGCAGAAACCTATTACACCTTCATGCTTGAATGATGAGTAATGTTAATTATGCCTTCTTTGTGTTTATTTTTTTTAATTGCAGCAGCTCATGTTTTCTGATAGGTACTGATAGTAAATAGCTGGTAATATTCCACCAATTAAGTTAAGCTGATCTCCTTCAATCATAGCAAACAAATGCTGAAGGAATCCTCCAAATTCTTCAAACTCCAGAGATCAGTTCCTTTTTATCTAATAGAGATGTACATGCATAGAAGCACATTATTAGATGGGCTTAGTGTTACATAATGGGTTTAAATAATCATAATATTAGACTCAGAACTCAGAAGGTTTAAATAATCAAAATTGGAAGTGAATTAGACTTGAATCATATGAGCCACTGTGTTCCTAACTCAAAAGGTTACACCAAATCATTAAGGCTTTGTTTGGGATGACTTTCTTTCTTCTTATTGAAGAAAATTTTTAGTATAAAAATTTTAATTTTGCACTAAAAAAACTATTTCGAGAAGCAGTAGGAAAGCTGTCCCAAACAAAGCTTAAGTGTCAATCAAATCCTTCTTTCGCTTGCACATCCAAATGATTTTTTACGTGAATGTTAATGCTAACGTGATCAAAACCAACATCTTCTTGATTGTGAACATCAATCGATCGAGTCAAATACTCTTTTTGAATGAATGTGATCATCAATGAATCGAAAGTAATGTGGATTTACTCTATTCATATCAAAATCCCTAGTAATTTAGTATAATTTAATAATTAAAAACCCTTGCATTTGAAATATAATATGCTCAAAATTTCTCCTGCCAAACAACATATTGTAGCATACCCCAAAACAATCATAATAAGAAAAAAAATATCATGATTATAAATTGATTCTACCAAAGTTTTAAGTCACATCCTCTTTTCAGACGATTTTGAAGTTTGATTAGCATCTTCTATTCACAATTCTATTTGCAACCCTAATGATTATGATGCATTTTTCTAATTATATTTTGTAATTTATTAGCTAGCATATAAATATTTCTCCTCTTGCACCCAAATAAAAAAGGGTTTGGAATTTGAAAAGGAATTCTTTATATAAATTTCTATAAATAATTATTCAGCATCATCGATTTTATATTAAGATAAATATTTTTTGTGTTGTCAATTTCTCTAAATGATATGTATTATTTTTAGGGAAAGTGAACCAAAAGGAAGAAAAAAGTTGGCTCAAATACATTAGTAATCAACCTTATTTTCAACCAAAAAAGAGGATTCTTACTTAGGCAATAAATTAAATAATGTCACTAGAGGATTGCATCTATTATGCAAATATCAAGATTCAATTGAATCTCCTTAAGAATTATATATATTGATGATCAATTTCTTCTCAATTTTTATACAGTTATCTTGAATTGTGTGGCTAAAAAAGGAGGATTCTTGCTTGCAATTTTGAGGGATATAGAATCTCTCTCTTAATTGATATTTCTTAAATCATTGATCAATATACCCTTTTGGTTGCTTGGATTTTAAGGAAGAAAGGTGGCTTCAAAGGTGCATGCAAGAAGATCTTAGTATGTTGTAAGATAATCTCACTTATAAAGTTTCTTGATGTTCATTTACGTATGAACATCGGTGAAATTGGTGTGGATGACATAAAATAGAATACCTAAGAAGGTCAGAGGATGTGTGAATGTGTCATTGGTTTATATAAAGTATGAGATATCAAAATTCATTGTTCCTGAATGTTAATATACGTATGAAAAGCTAGAAAGAGAATTGAGAGAAAGATAAGTCACACTAAGAGCACACAAAAATTTGAAGTATTCAATCATATGACTTACATTCATTATAAATTCTGTTAAGTTTACTAAGATGTTTGAGGAGTATATATAGATAATTCTACTGGGGAGAGCTCATATCGAGAAGAAAGCAAAGTCAAGAAAATTATAATAGGAAAATCATCTTTTGAGTTATATTAATGACCCACTAAAATGGTGGAGTCACTTGTGGTGTTCCTAAGGGGAATTATGTCATGGTTGAGCTAAGGGCCTCAAAGGGAGAATTGTGAGATATTTAAGCTAAGGTGGTTCTAGGGAGATTCCTTGTGGATCTTCCTGATGACATGGTATATGATTCTTACTGAGAGTATCTCAAGCAAGTCAGGAGAATTTGAATTTTAGGGTTGCATGATTCATTGATGAAAGATTGAGATTAATCATAAGATGATGCAAGCTTTGGGGTATGGGTGTCAAAATGAGTTTTTAAGTTGGGTTCGGATCCAACCTGAAATTAACTCGCCTTTAACTAATCTTATCCAAACCCGACCCAATTAGACAAATGGGTTAGAATTCAGACTCAGATTTGACTCGCCCATAACCCAAGTAGACCCAACCTGACCCACTAACCCTTGGGTGTGAGCAAGGAAGCAGGCGAGTGTCGAGCGTAGGTGTGAGGCTGCCAACAAGAGTGCTGGTGCAGGACTATGGGTTGTGGGATGCAGGACAAATTTAGATCATTTTTGGGTTAGCAGATTGGCCCGGATATGACCCGATTTTTCAAATGGGTCGGAAATTAAGGCTCGAACTTGACCCATTTATTAAATGGCTCGACTTGAAATTATATTTTTCAGATCGAGTTTTTGGGCCGTGTCTATAATTGGCACCCCTACCTTGAGGATTACATGTGAAATTTGGAAAGATTTAATGAATTTCCTTTTGTTGTGTATTCCATTTATGACTTTTTTAATAATGGATAGAGTCATATCTACTCTCACATGGACATAAATATGGTTGAAGTTGATTCATATAAATCATGATATCTCTTACTTTTTGTATTTTTAATATCTATTATTTTTAAATTTGTATTGAATTATTCTTACTTCAGGTGATGCTTTCAGATTAACTTTCAATACCCTTATTACAAAGAATTGTTATCAAAGCCTAGTTCAAAAATCTAATGCCATAAAAATTGATATAGAGAAGTTTGATGGTTTGAATGTTTTATCTTAACAAAACCAAGATGAGTGTCCTTTTTATTCAATAAGATTATAAAGTCGCTCATACAACATATGAATATGATTTAATGATGATGAGTAAAGATGTCGAAGTAATTTATTTGTTCTCTTTCATATAAGTAGTTGTAATTAGTGGACAAGATGTTGGTAAGGATCCTTGAGGAAATAACTTTTCAAGGGTCATGATTTAATTGTTGTTGTTTTACTTCACCAAAAACCTTTCATATAAATACTATTGGAATCAAATGCTTCATTTACTTCACCTGTAAAAGGATATGCCTACCAATTCACATCAAATAAATTTACTTATAATATTCAAGATTTATAAAAATTGATGTGATTATGGATGTTAAAGATCAGCTTTATTATTTTTTGTGATATTTACTCACAAATATTTTTGTGACACCATATTATATCAAAGAGATTTAATAAACTTATAAGATAAAAAATTTTCAATTTGTTCAAAACATAGAATTTCTAAGTTTAAGAGAGTTTATGAAGAAAGATAAGATAAGGGATTATTCAAAAGGTGGATACAATTAGAAGAGGGACATTCCTCTTAGAGAAAATATGCTATTATAAGATTGTTGATCTCCATATGCAATTAATTTTTAAGTCATCCTAACATAATGAAAAAAAAGTAATTTAAGACTAATACAGTTTTAAAAGAATTTGATGATAAAAATCCAATTTGAACAAAAATTTACCTCAAAGTTGATAAAATAAAAACTACACCTAATGACATTGTCCGACAACTTCAAATGTACGTGGTCATGCAAGAAACTGAACGCCATGGAAATGAGGTAAAAACATGTAGATTTATGAATAGCTAGCACTTAATGTTTATTAGTGTGACACATTTAAGTTCAGCGTCTGGATTGCTCTGTTCTAACCCGATTGAAAAAAAGCCGTAAGAAGATGCATGATTTATGGAGGAAGAAAAGGATTTTTTAGTCGCTTCAGGTCATTTTCAGTCATTGGCCCAGTTCAAAAAATTGTTTGGATCGAGGTAGGTCACATTACACATATCTTAATTTTAAAAAATAAGAAGTTTTTATATAATTTTATGATCAAATTTCTATTTTTGTTAGCAAAAAATGCGGTTAATTTTGCAATGGTAAAACTTTCATCGCATAACCTCTTATATGCAATAAAGATTGAGATTACATACATATTGAGTATTTTCTGAAAATTTTACAACATAGGTTTTGGAATTTTTGTGCTTTTTATTGAATGAGAAATTATATGGACTCTAAAAAATAGTGTTGTAATATGATAAAAGTCTTAAAAGAATATTTTACATAATTCATGGTAATTTGATTATTTTCTAAAATGTGTATTTTTGCCTAGTAGAGTTTACTGTTGCCTACCGTTAGCGAAAACTATGTAATTCTGACACATGCTCAATTACGCTTTAACTGTTATAATATGATGAAAAATATGCATGTGATTAAATACTATATGTTATCAGTCAAAATCTCTTGAGATTCTATCTGTGTCAGTGAACGTTCTGATCGCTCTAAGCCATGTTCTACGTGCATGTTCTGGTGTTACAAGCATAAAAGAGAGTCATAAGGGATCAAAATCTTTTGAGATTATGTCTGGGTTCGGGTGTGTTATGAACTACTCTATGATATGAATTAAAATTTATTCATATGCTCAATATTATTTTTTTATAATCGGATAACTACCATGCTCGTCTTGCATTACTCAGTATAATAATTTATTAGATTGCATTTAATTATTTTTAAATATTAAGCAAAATATTTAATAAAGAAATTAGAAATTTAAAATGATTTGTGTGGCCTGTTGAGTTGTTGTAGCTCACCGTGATTTTGCTTATGATTTTCAGGCTATGGGAAAGAGAATAAGTTGTGGATTAGCATCTTAAGACTTATCAGAGTTTATATGTATTTCTCTATTTTAATTTTTATACATACATGACTTTATTATTATTTAGTTATGTAATTTTAGCGTGTAATCATGTACTGTGGTATATATACATTTTGATGAAATAAAACGAACAATATATCAATGGCTAAGACTTTGGAATGTTTCAAATGATATCAAAGCAATACATCAATTAGAAGATGAAAACTAAGTGCTCATATTTACTTGGTGGATAATTATAGGTTAATGAAAGCTAATAAAGCCAATGGTTACTTAAGTAGAAGAAATTGTAAAGCCCCCCAAAAAAATAAAGTTAAATTCCTAAATATTTAGGTGTCTTTTAGTGCATCAGTTGGAATTTCAATAGAAACTCCAAAGTTAAGTGTGCATCTACAACAACAATACTAAGATGGATGACCTCTTGGGAAGTTACACATAGGGGACAAAATTGTAAGATCATTAAACCAAAGTGGATAGTATCTCGATAATTAAGAGTTTTGGGCTATTACAATATCAACGAAGATCTAATATGAATCAATGAATGACATTTAACATTTAACATTTAAGTCGACTAACCACCAGGATCTGATACATGTCTTATTGGTTGGCCTTTAGTTTCTATCAACATAATGGCTAAGTTGGTTTTCCATCATCTGACTACCAATAAACTTCGTCAATTGTCTTCTAATTTCTATCAACAATCTATATACATTTGTTAATCATCAATATCTTACGCTCATCATCTCAAAAACCTAATTTTTCTTTCAATCAAAAGAGAATGACCAACCACATATTGATTTTTTTGTCAATTGTTATCCAATAGTTATCATTAATTGACATCAAAATATATGATGTTCATCTTCTGTATCACCATGTCTCACATACCTCAAAAAAAAAAGTTTTTTTTTTTTTTTTTACATTTAGACTAATTAAGGCAAACTCACAAACACATCATATACTCAAAACTCAAACTCAAGACCTCTTAATCAAAGCTCCCAATTAACCGACTAAGATGACCTACATGAGTACTCCCAAGTTAGTAAAACATTTTTCATTAACAGTAATCTTAGTAATGAGGTGTCGCAAAACCACAAACTTGACTATCATAACTCTTTGCTTTTGAAGGTAGCATCGAAAGCCAGTATCATTGCCTTCATTAAAGCCCAACTATCCCCTTTACAGCTTACACATGCGAGGAATCAGCTCTCTCTTGGGTCAAATTTACAGTCAATAACCATCACTCTCACCCACGTTACCCTCACATGCCGCCTTTCCTCTCCTGTGCATGCCACAGTTAGCATATTCCAATAAAAGAAAGTACTCCTCTTCTTTTACCGGCACGAGAACTGTAAGCCATTGAGCTCTCTCTCCAAAAAAAAAAAAAAAAAAAAAACTGTAAGCCATAGAGCTCTCTCTCCTTACCCACTTCTACAATCACTTCTGTATCTTCCTCACACCAACGGCGCTGTCTCCCTCTTTGGATTCCATCCAGCTGTTTAAGCTGTTCTTTCACATGTTTTCAATCACCACAAAGCAAAAAAAAAAAATTTGAAAAGAAAAAGTCTATATACAGCCACTAGGAGTACTGCATCAGAACAGATAAAGCGGAATAAAAATAAAGTTGAAAACTTTGAAGGTTTCAATTTGTCTAACTAATAAAGATCTTACAATAAATTTAATTAATAGTTTTTTGTTACAGACAATTGTAAGATGATTATTACATGTGATGATGTTAATATATCAGCAGAAACCATCCCCTCGGCTGCTGCTGCTTGTAGAATTACGGGCATCGAGACATAAAACCGTCTTCTTCGCCGAGCAATTGAAACTTGTCATTTCGAAATAGAAAACGGTAAAAAATTCTGAATTTACCTTGGTAAAAAGAAGTCCAAATGAACAGAAATGGATCAGTAAGGACCACAAAAACACTAGGGAAGCAAGCGAACTAATCCATTATCGCTTGTTGAATGGAATGATTTGAGGTTAGTTATGTCCCCCATGGCCAGCAAAGAGGACAAGGAGAAGGAAATCCCAATACTTCCTTCACCATTTGATACATGGCTTTTTCTCTCTCTCAAATTTTCTTTTTTGGATCATTGTTAGTAAATGAAGGGATAAAATCAAATGCATGGGAGCCAAATACCCACTTTTTCAGATCAAGAAGTTGGCCTCTGCTCGTGGATGCTTCCAGGTGGCCTCGAAGAGCTTGATGCTGCCATTGCACCTACTGCACTGTCAAGAAATTTAGTTTAAGTCATTAAGTTGTACGCAAAAAAGGTCTGATTTTGAGCGCAGGAAGAAGAGGTTTAACCTGCAGTCGTGGCGGAAATGGTGGTTGGCAAGGGAAGGATAGCAGAGCTAGAGCCGAGCTGAGGAGGAACATAAGGATATTGAAGCATTTGTGGGTAATGCAGCCCAAAGCCCCCTTGTGCTTGGCTGGAATGTGAATACTGAGTGTAATAAGGATAGAAGCTTGGAAAAACTCCCGGCGATGTTGCCGGATAGGGAGAGAAATGGTGTTGCTGCCCTCCGGAAGCTAACCCGTAATAGCTCTGCAACAACAACAACAACAACATTCAGTCATTAATGCATATATATCATTCCTCGGCTTCTCTATGGCGTTCACATCTCACCATTGGGTATAAGTTTTCTTGAGGGTATCCGCCGCTGTAACTACAGATAAACCAAAGAAGAGGCTTTTAATGGCATTTCAAAACAAGGAGGAGAAAGATGAGGGAGCAATAAAAAAGGAACACTACAGTTTGGTTACCCGTAGGGTGAATAAGGTAAGGCATAGTGAGCTGGTTGATGGAAGTAAGCACTGGAAACAGAGGCTCTACGGTATGCAGAGGAAGGCATCGAAGGCATCGGAGGCCAAAACCGGCTATTCCCTATTTAGACAAGCATAATCCTGTAAAATTTTAAAGAAAATGCAAGCAGAAAGAGTGTTGAAAACTAATTAGGGAGAAATCAAGGAGACTGGCCAAGTTGAGGAGCGGGCGGTCGAGGCCGGTGGATTGCGCCGAGAGAAGCAAGGTTACAGTTTGTTCTTCGGCCGTCGATCACCGGCGACGGATCAAGGCAAGCTCGCGCCGCCGCTTCGGGATCCTTAAACGTCACCTGAAACAAAGAGCAGATGCCAATTGATTAAGAAACAGAGCAATGCGGACGATGTAAAGTTCTCATTTTGAGCTCGCAGAGAGTACAAAGCCGTAGCCTTTGGAACGTCCTGTGTGCTTATCGGTGATGACGACGGCTTCCAGGATCTCGCCGAACCGCTCAAAGTAGAGACGCATGGTTTCCCTTTGTGTCTCCCATGCGAGCCCCCCGACGAAGATTTTTGTGAAGGTCGTGTCCACCGGTGCGTGCTGGCCTCCGGCACCGGCGGCAATGTGGAATGGTCGGGGTTGTGCCGCCATTATCGAAGAGAAGAATGGTATGGAAATTGTGATTGGGGAAGCTTTACAGTCTACGGGTATCCGGCTTTCTATATATGAGCTAACCTATCTCTGTTCTCCACTCCTTGGATTTGTCGACAGAAACTTTGGAAAGAATCCAGCAACAAACAAAGGAGGGGGGGGGAGAGAGGGAGAAGGAAATGGAGAGAGGGAGAGAGGGAGAGTGGTGGCGCCCACGACAGAGAGCAGAGTGACAGGTAATGGTCCAATGAGGTAGTTCTGAGCGCAAAGAAGTCTTTGTTGATATATGCTTCGCTGTACTCAACCTCCTCTTTATGAACAGTAATACAATTATGCCACCCACATGAACCATCAATCTCTTCCTTAAGTAACCCTATAGCTCTGTCTTGGACTAAAGATCTACTTGACCGCCCCTAACTACTTTTTCATAACACATTAATAGGATAATTATAATTTATATTTTGAGAAATTTAGTCGAATATTATATAATTTTCTGAAATCTAACAATTACTTTAATTTTCTATCCCTGACTTAGAAAATAATTATTAAAAGTTATTTAATATTTTGAGTAGTATTCAAAATCAATATTAATGTTGGAATTTGATTTAAGAAAATTAATATCCATAAGAATAATTTTAATTAATTAGATTTTTTATTTTATTTTATGAAACTTCTTAAAAATTCAAATTTAGTAAAAAATTTATCTTTATCTAATAGAAGAAGGATATGGAAAAAATATTTATTATTGATATGTCATCAAAAAATTGTCTTGTTCGAAGATGAATCTCGAGGCAAAAATCAAGTTGAAAACTTCAAAAATTAAAGTTGGGATCATCTGAACTCCGATTTCAGCAAACTTACAGCCGAACTGATAGTCTCGGAAATACAAACCCAATGACACCAAATTCAACTCAATCTAAGCCCAAATGGGTCCGAATCGAAGACCCGAAGAGTTGTTGGAAGGTTCAAACCACAATTTGGATTACCAAACGATTTCAAAACATGACATGCTTATAGTCGAATCGAGTGGCTCAATGAGACGAATCCAACGAGCCCAAGATTGCCGAATTCTGATATCATTAAGATCTTCAACTATCTGACGAAAGTCCACGATCGAGGGATCCAATATCGACTGTCCATCCAAACCACTCCACATTTGCCCTTGATCCTCCTCCTATTTACGGGTAATGTCATCCTCAAAAACTATAAATAGCCCCTAATTTCTCTTAAGAGGGGACCCAAGCAAGAAGAAGAAGATAAGAAGGAGAAGATAAGAGAATAGTGAATGAGGGAAGAAACTTCTCCTCGACCACCGTCGGAGTTCCACCCGACGTTTAAGTGACGCCGGAGTTCCATCCGACTTCCAATTAATGCCAAAATTCTGCCCGACTTCCAAGTGATGCCGGAGTTCCGTCCGACTTCCAAGTGACACCCGAATTCTGCCCGACTTCCAAGTGACGCTAGAGTTTTGCCCGAATACTATCTAATGTCAGAGTTCTCTCCAGTCGCCGACTGGTCAGATTCTACCCAACATCGAACCTCCGCTTGTCGCCAAATTTCTACGCCGAACTTCTACTCGTTGTCGGAATTTCACCGGACATCTATCCGCTGTTGGATTTCTTTCGTTGTTGGACTTCTACCTGACGTCGTCCTTCTAACCTCGTCGTTAGACAACAGTCCTTCTAACCTCCGTCGCCCGTCGACCACGGTCCTTCCGACTTATTTTGCCTATCAACTACGGTCCTTCTGACCAAACAAACACATCAACAATGATTCTTTGTATTCCCACCATATAATGTACTATATAAGATGTACATCAAGTTAAGGCTTTCTCCCAAAGAAGGGCCTCATTTGTAATGAATTGCAAATACTAGTGGATTCATTCAAACTGGGCTAGGCCCCGTGGTTTTTCCCCATTTTCAGAGGTTTTATACGTAAAAATTTTGATGTCTATAGTGAACGACACACTCTCTTTTTTTATCTGTATGCGTGCTGGATCTTTGTACAATGCTAAGACGCTAAACTTTATATTTCAGAAAATCATGATTTCAATATATATATATATATATTATAAGATATTTCTATAAGACCTATACGACATTTTTTTTATTATTAAAAAAACTCCCAGAATATTTATTTTTGCATTAAATGTTCTGTCCCTCAGTTTTTCAAAAAAAAAAAACAAAAAATGCTCTGTACTCCTAATGAAAATTTAATAGTGGAGCGCGTGAAGCAAAATTTTCTTTTAGTTAGCTAAAAAAATATACCATATGAACCTCATACTAAAAATGTTTAATATTGCTAGAATTTACTGAAAACATTAAGAGAATTTATACCATTATGATTACCAACAACACTAAAAAATTTTATTTATTTTAAAATAAATTATGAATTTCTTATGCATTGAATAAAATCTATTAATATTTTTTAATAAAATTCTTTAAATTATATTTGGAATTTATTTTTTATTATATATAAAAAGAATTAAATATACATTAACGGATCGAGTGGGAGGCCAAAGAGTTGACCAATTAGAGAGAGGTCAAATACTCACTAGTCACGAATCTTATGATTGCAGTCATTATAAAAAGTTATTTTTATTTAAATTATTTCACTATTAATAATAAAATAATAATAATAAATAAACCCCAAAAATGGGTCCCATTCGCCTTCAGAAATGTTGTGGAAGCACAATAGACGCCGCCCTCAACGGAAGAACTTTACTAATTACTACAGATGTATATGTTCTCTATCACCGCTAACATAAACCCGAAAAAAGCCCGTCCGTCTTTTTCGTTAATATCCCCCAAATCATTCTCAGCTGCGTACGAATTGAATAATTGGCGCTCGGCCAAATATAACTGTGTTGTCTTATGGATCCGTTTTTACTATTTTCTGTTATTGAATTTTCTGAGCTTTCCGTTATTTTCCTATTTTTTTCCTTTTTATATGTTTTTGGCTTTTCTTTCTACTGTGGATTTAATTCATTAGAAGAAAATAGAATTCAAGGTTCGGCTCTTAATTCCTTAAAATAAAATAGAACTATGAATTCAAGAAAAAGGATAGAAGTAAAAGGAATTTACAAGGACCAAATCGGTATTCTATTTTATTTTTTTGTATGAGTAAAATAATTGTTGATCATATAAAAGTATCAATTTGATCTTTCAGACTCTTAAATATGGATCAAATTAGTTCTTCCACAAGATTATTTAGTTTTCTATTTAAAAAGTCAAAAGATTAAAATGAAAATTGTTGTGTCCTGGAATATTTGCGGCGGTAGAGAAGTATAAAGTTTAACGTCTTAACATTGTACAAAGATCTAACACACAAACAGATGAAAGAGATGGTGTAACATTCATAAGAGACAACAAGATTTTTACATGAAAAATCCTATAAAGGGATAAAACCACGGGTCTAGCACAGTTTAAATGAATCCACTAGTATTTTGTAGTTGATTACATATGATGCCCTTTTTTGGGGCGAATGTCTTGGCTTGATGTAATAAATATGCATCATATGGAGTGCATTACATGATGGGAATATGAAGAATCAGTATTGACATGTTCGTTTGGTCGAAAGGACCATAGTCGGTGGCCGACGGAGGTTGGAAAAATCCTAGTCGGACGGCGGTGGTCAAAAAGACGTTAGTCAGCGGGCGACAAAGGTCGAAAAGACTGTTGTATGGTCATGGAGGTCAGAAGGGCTATAGTAGGCGGGTGGCGGAGGTTAGAATGACCGTAGTCGACAAACGACGGAGGTCATAAAAATTATAGCTGAAGGGTGACGGAGGTCGGAAGGACCGTTGTCGAGTGGAAGTCTAAGAATAATTGGAATCCAGGTGGAAGTCCGGTGTCATTTGGCAGCCGATTTGAAGTCCAGCATCAGTTAGTACTTGAGTGTAAGTCTAGTGTCAGTCAGTGGCCAGTTAGAAGTCCGAAGATGGGCAAAAGTCCAACGATAGGTGGAAGTCTAGCAATGGAAAGAAGTCTATTGACGGGCATAAGTTCGACATTGGGTAGAAGTCCGATGAAAGTCCGACAATGGGTAGCTAGAAGTCCAACGACATGTGAAAAGTTTGGCGTCGGGTAAAAATCCGACAACTGGAATAAGTCCAGTATTGGGTAGAAGTCCGGTGACGGGCAGAAGTATAGTGATGAGTGGAAGTCCCGTGTCAAGTAGAAATCTAATGACGGGCGGAAGCCCGACGTCCATCTGTGGCCAGGAGATGGTCAAGGAGGAATCTGGTGGGGGTCAAGTGAACTCTCTTCCTTCTCTTCTTTCTTGGATCCCCTCATGAGAAATGAGGGGTCTATTTATAATTTTCTAAGAGTGGTGGAACCAATAAATAGGAGGAAGATCAAAGGTAAATTGGGAGTGGTTTGAAATGGACGGTCAGTGTTGATTCCCTGTATTAAGGACCATTTATTGGACATTTTAATGTCTTAATGATATGAGAATTTAATGATATTGGGCTCGTTGGATTTGTCTGATCATTGAGTCGCTTGATTCAACTATAAGCATGTCGCATTTGAAAATTGTTTGGTAATCCAAATTATGAATTAAATCTTCCAAATGTGCTTTGGGTCTTTGATTTGGACTCATCTGGGCTCAGATTGAGTCGAATTTGGTGTCGTTGGGTTCGTATTTTCGAGACGTTCAGTTTGACTGTAAGTTTGTTGAAATCGAAGTTTGGACGGCCTTCGATTTAATTTATAAAGTTTCCAACTTGATTTCCTCTCGAGATTCGTGCCCGGTCAATATATTTTTTTGATGATATATCAAGAATTTTAAATAGCATGGGAACATTTTGACTCGTCTTAAAGAGTTAGACGATCATTTTGATCTTTATCTTGATTTATATTATAAAATTTGTATGTGTTTAGATATTTTCTCAAAGTTTATTTATTTATTTATTATTTTATATTTGAATCACATCAAAGTATTTAAACAAAAGAGATAATTTAAAAAAAAAAATCCATGAATATCTGAATCGATTCCTTTCAGGTTTTGTTTGTTCTCATCTGCATCTTCTTCTCCTGCATATAAGACCAAAATCGGGGGCTTTTAAGGGGTATGGTATCTCTAAGAACTTTGTAGTATTTAGGAAGTTGCAAATGGAATAGGAAGTAAGAGATTAGGGTAGCTAATGAGTAATGACTTAAATTTTCCGGCAAGGCTCTCTTGGCCTGGAGAAATTATTAAGTGCGGAGGTCGGGCACAGAGAACCGTTCGATTTATCTCTGTGAACAGTAATAGCTCAGTAAATTGTGTTTTTATTGTTCACAAAGGCAAAACTGAATTATTATCTGTATCCGATCTCCGCACATAAAGTTCACTTTTCGGCCTGATACTCTGATAGGAGTGATCATTACTAATTTCTCCTTTTATTTTACTTTATGTTAAATCAGAAGGTATAGAGTAAAAAAAAAAACCCAGTGAAAATCAATTACACTTTTTTTGTAGAACCAAAAAAAAAAAATCAAACAGAATAGTGCGAAAAATTATTTTTTACAGCCATAGTACATAATTGTTTTTATCATAGAAACTTCACGGT
Organism: Dendrobium catenatum; assembly: GCF_001605985.2. NCBI lineage: Eukaryota > Viridiplantae > Streptophyta > Magnoliopsida > Asparagales > Orchidaceae > Dendrobium > Dendrobium catenatum. The sequence continues at coordinate 755,753 of NW_021319255.1, read as the reverse complement.
CAATTTTATAAAAAATTACCCCAAACAGATCTTTTCTTATGTTGGATTGGAAGTTTTTGAAAAAATAATATCAAGATTAGAGGATTAAATTGAGCCCAAACTGTGAGTAGAAGGGAGCAAAAATATAGCTCTAAAGTTTCTTGAAGAATTGATCAATTAAAAATCTTGTTGAACTATGTTGAATGGAGGAGGATAAATTATATCAGACTAAAACAACATATTTTGTAGGTAAAGAAAGAATGAAAAGGGGAAGGGAAATTAAGCCAGCTTTCTTATTAATTCCCCTGAACACATATCAACGAGAACACCTTAATATATAAAATATATTGTTCAAAAAGCTTTTTCAAAAAGTTTTTTTTATGGCGGTGGTAAACGTCGTAGGCAAAAATCTAAAAAGAAGTAATGTGATTTTTGGTGGGCATACTCTTTTTAGCTGGTTAGTTTGTAGGCTTTTGCTATTCTTTGGGAGGGTCTTATTTGGTGGCTGATCTTTTTTGGGTTTCTGTTGTTGTCTTGGTTATTTTTATTGGTCCTCTCTGTGGTTTGTTGATTTTGTGGGTGCTTGTTGTGGGCTCCTGCTCTGTTGAGTTTTCTTGATTGAAATGACTTATTCTGTGGCGTCTACTAGTTGTTGCTTCTTCGGTTGTTTATCAAATTCATCAGAAAATTATCTTCCAGATTTTTATTTTTTGGTGGCACGTCGGTTGTCAAGAAATTAAGAATGGTCTCTTGGGTTAAAGTTTGTAAGCCTAAATGCTTTGGTGGTTTGGGGCAGTCATCTCTACATGCTCTTCAATTTGCTTTTAATTGCACCATTATTTGCAGAATGTACAACATCTCCTCCCCCCTTTCTTGTTGGCTCTTATCGAGATACCACTCTCCCTGGAGGCCAGCCCCACTTTTTTCCACCATTTTCTGGAAAGATATTTGCTCGACTGCTGTTATGGATAAATCCTCTTTCATATTCAAGATCAATCCTAAGTCTCATATTTCCCTCTTTGGGAACACTGGTGTGAAAACTCCACTCTTTCTTCTATTCAAAGTGGTTGGGATTAGTTGCAATTGCACGATACAAATTCTAAGGTGAAAGATTTAATTGATGGAAATTTTTGGTCTATCCCTCAGATTACACATGAAGTCGTTGCTAATATCATCAATGCTATACCTATCAATGAAGCCTCATCCATCACTGTTGTTTGGGAAGACTTAACGGGGGGTAAAATTTCAAAGTTTATTTTGAAATTTTATCATGATACCCCCATTTCTCAGTGGTATAGCTATATCTGGCACAAAAATCATGTGTTGAGGTATTCTTTTTTTGTCTGGCGTTCTCTTGTTGATGGGCTAAAAACGGCTGAGGCCTTGCTCTTGAGAAACATTCAGATTGACCCTTGTTGCCCTCTCTGCCAATCTCACAATGAAACCACTTCCCACTTATTTTTTGAATGCAATTATTCTTATGAGGTTTTGGTGAATATTATCCCTAGCTCCTCTGCTTTGCTGCTTAGACCCGCCATTTTGCATTTGTTCAGTTGGATTTCTGACTAGATTAACTTAAATTTGGGTGAAAAGAGTTTTTACTCTTTAATTATATGCTGCTCATTATACTTCATTTGGAAAGAAAGAAATGAGAGGAGATATGACAATAACATGCTTTGTGCTGTTTCCATTTCATTAAGAATTAAAAAAGTGGGTTTTTTCTAAAATTAGCAAGTGGAAAAACTCTGAGCATCTCATGACATTGTTGTGATGTTGGAATGTTGCCTTTCTGGTTGGTTGCATACTTATGCTATTCGGTTGCTTGTTGGAGCTCAATTCGATTTTGTCTATGCCTGATGGGGCTCTTTTAGCCTTGGACAATGATGTGACCTTATATCAGGTACCCCTTGGATGGCCTTTGGGAAACCATGGGTTGTGGGATGCTTTCTTATGGCCTAATGCCTATTTTACTGAGTCATGGCTATGGGGGTTCTTTGCCTCCTATGTTATTTCATTTGCTGCTCACAATTCACTACAGGAAAACCTGTTATTACCGGCGGACGTAATCCGCCGGAAACAATGCACAATCCGACGGAACCGTTAGTTTCCGGCGCATGTTCCGGCGCAAATATCTCCGCCGGTTTAGGGTGCGTCGATAATTTGTTTCCGACGTATAAGTTGCGCCGGAAACATTTCCGGCGCCGTTTCTGACGCATTACCGGCGCATTACCCGGTCTGTTTGCAGAAGCGAAGAATATGAGAATTCCGGCGCCTAATGCGCCGGCATTTACCGTCGTATAATGCGACGGTAATTACCGGCGGAATATCCGCCGAACTTTCGACGGTAGTGGCCGACGGATCATATTCGCCGGTACGTACGATACACTTCGTTGTATCGTCGTTTCCGACGAATTACCGGCGCATAATCCGCCGGAAACCTGTAGCATTGACAAAAAAAAAATTGCCTTCCCAGCCAACAATCCCATTTCCACACCTGCAAACCTATCAATTCTAACACATACAAGTTCCACAACAGGTTCACAACAGTTCCACAACAGTATTAATATTAAAAATCAACTGATAACATCATATTAAAAGTAATTGTCTATAAAAAATGTTAAGTGATAAAAATAGCTATATATCATAAGATTATATGGACGCATGTATATTCTGAACCATTTTGAGAATTTATCCGCAATTATTCTCTAAGTAACTTTTGTATCTGTTATCGATATTAAATTTACAAACAACCTACACATAAAAGGGCATATAAGATAAAAAATAAAAAATAAATAATTTGTTACCTTTGATACATTGAACAAAATTTTACTCTAATAAAGGCTATACATTTAGACTGTTCAACAATACATACAATTTTGCAGTCTTAATCTCCAAATCAATTAGATACCTGGTTGCGCATTTACCCAGTGGCTTTCCACATGCAAAAAGTATTGTCAATGATGATTGAGGATGACATCCCACATTAACTTCTATGTTATGTCCGGTCTTTGTTTTACAGCTGCTTACATGTGGTTCAAAATATTAGGAACAAAAATAAATTATCTCTCGTGTTATATATGCTTCACATATAAGCCCTTCTAGATGTGCTTTGTTCTTAACAAATATATATATATATTATTCAATGACTAGTGTTGTACCGCTCACCAAATTAAGGTCAAAGTGTTTTACTTTAGAATTTTTATATATTTAAAATAAATTTATTTAAAATATTTGAGTAATTACAATTATTTTTCAAACATTGAAAGAATATGAATCAAGCCGAACCCTTCCTTTCTTCTGCTTTATTGTAGGACGAGAGGAGGCGGATCAGAAAGAAAGGGAAAATAGGGAACGGAAGTGGAGCAATCCACTCAGAGCTCCCATGGAGCTCGACCTCGATTTGTTTCTACGATCGCGCTGTGGAGATCTCTCTTCAGACAGTAGCGACGAGGGCGAGTCAACTGCCACCCATCGCCGCACCGTGGACGAAATCCTTAACGATACCGATTCGGATTCCTCTTCCTCCCCAAAAGCTCTACCTTCCATTTATTATGCTCTCCCCAACGAGAATTCCACAATCCTTAAGGAGGAACCAAGAGATGGAGACGATGCCAGTCAACTGTCGGCGGTTGCGGAAACCCTAGAAGAACCCTACAATTGGAGGAGAAGAACTGGGGAACTATCATCATCTTCATACCTTTCTTCTCCGAGGGATGCGAGCTACTCCAATGCTTCCAAAGCTTCTTCCTCCCGATCTTTTCCGTCACTATTCAGTGGCGTGAAGCCGAAGCCTAAGCCTGGCGCAGCACTCGCGGCTGCTGCAGCTGCATCCCGGTCCATTCCTACTCCTCATGCAGCGGCGATCAAGTCTAAAAGGGCAAGCGGTGAATCCATCCAAAAGGTTTCACTGCTTGAAGACACGACAGAAGGTCTTGATGTGGAGGCGAGCTTTGTCTCGAAAGCTTTGGAAGAACCTTGTTTTTCGTTGGTTGCCTCATCAACTGGGAGATTGGGAGGTAATGAGGACAAAAGATTAGTAGAATCTTCCTTACCTATTGGATCTTCTTCTTTATCAGGCTTTGATGTTGCAACGCCTGAACTGCCCCAGGGAGAAGTGGTGTCTTGCGAGAAAGAGCGATCTTTTTTTGTTATTGATGGAGATACCTCTGAGAATCTAAAAGAGGATTTGTCCTGCTCTGTTAGTGAGCCACAATCTTCTGTGCATTTTGAATCTAAGGAAGGTCTCGAGGACCTGCCTTCCTCTGCTTCAACTTCAACTGACACTCATGTGAATGTCCTTGAGATGAATGGTGATTTACTAGCTGTAAAGAAGGGTGATGCCAATGCTGAATATGAAGTTCTTGTTAATGGGGCGGTCATGGAAATTTTAGCAACTGAATCTGATGATTTTAATATTAGTGATGAAAAAATTAGTAGCATTGGAGAAGAGAGCATGACTTCAAATGAAATAGATAGTCTGGTTGGCCAGATGGTGAATGAGACGGAAGGCACAAAGAATGCGGATAAGAAATCATGTGCACCTATGAAGCCATTAGACCGGGCTGAAGAGCTCGAGAAGAGAAAGGCTTCATCCGGTTTGCATTGGGAAGAGGGGGCAGCTGCTCAGCCAATGAGGCTTGAAGGCATTCGCAGAGGCCCACCTGCTATTGGTTATCTACAAATGGACCTGGACAACATGATTACTCGTTGTGTTTCTTCACAAACGTTCAAGCATGACTATGGTTTACCACATGTCTTAGCTGTGCATATGAATTATATAGCAGTGGGCACATCAAAAGGGGTTGTTCTTGTCTTTCCCTGCAAATATTCCCCTCACTCCACTGATAACATGGATGGAAAGGTGAGTTTTTAAAGGATATTGTGATTCTTGTCTTAATATTCTTGCTTGAAAATGGCGTGAAGCTTATTATTTATTTGCGATAATACATCATCCATTGTGAACTGGCCCACTGAACCTCATTTTTTTCCAAGAAAAAAGAAAGAAGAGAAGAATGATCGTATGGTCATGCAAGTTTATAACTTTATTACAATATCTACAGGTAACTGGTTGATATTGAAATTTGAGGTCACTAGTCTTTTATTCCTCGGAGTGCTTTTTCATTGATTGGTTTACTTTTACTTTCTTTGTCAATTTCCCAGAAGAGCAAGAGTATAAATGCGAGTTGTTAGACCATACTATATTGGATATAATAATAAATTTTCAAGTTTGGTTGCATTCCAATGTTGATTCGGGGTTGTTTATTCAACCAAGGTTAACTATTATGCTTGTATTTTTTGATAACTGAAGTACATTATGTCTCTCCTAGAATACTATGTATCATGAAAGATGTAAGCATGTCTCTCCTCTCTTTTTTCCCTCCCACAACATATTCTCTTGACCACTTACCAACAAAATTTTTAAAATTAGGAGTACCTTCAATTTCCTCTGATAGAGGCTCCTGCCACCTCTCTCTCCTTTCAATCCTGTATTACATGAAGGATTGCATTCAAGGAAAAGATGCTACAATGGAAATTGAAGGAGTGAGACGTAAGAAATCAAGGCTCTGGAGGTCATTAACAAGTGTCACATCATCAATTTGGCATCAAAGTGATCTTATTCCAGCACAGAGTTTGTAAAACAAATAGTACAAGAAGAACCATTCCTGCAGTTTACCTTTTCTAAAACATTATAGGGTATAATATAATAAGAATTAACTTATTAAAAGATTTTGGTTAACTAAATCCATCACCTAATGCGTTGAGCCTTAATAATCCATTTTTGAGAGGTAATACCTGTGCTTATTTTAGTTTTATGAGTTTAATTTACTAGTAAAGTGAAAATTTGCTGTTTAATTGATGTTTTTTTAATTTATGTTTTATTAGCAATTTAAGTGCTAGTTTCTTAGTAATTTTACCTTCAGGAGATTGGAGTTCAACTTCAATTTGTTTGTTGTAAACCTGGTCAACGTGGACTACAATTGGATTCCCAAGTTTTCTAAGTCTTCAGAACCATATGTTATTATAGAAAAATATAAATATTAAAAAAATATTTGGAATTTTATTGCTTGATTTTCTACAAAGTGTGGATGTATGTATATACTTTTCCAAAAGCCTTATAATGAAAATAAATCAAAGCTAATTACAAAAAAAAAGACGAAAGTCCCTAAGAAGGACCAGCGGCCAGAAGATGAATAGGAGCCACACATATTGCAATCTAAAGGGTATAAGAGGATCGGTTCAATGGTTAGAATCATTAATCTGTGTCCTCAAGAATCTCTGCTAAGATTGGTTGACTTATAGGTTTCACAGTCTTTCAACACTCTCCCTCAAATTGAATAGTATTAATTTAAGATTCCAAGTTTGCTTATAATAGTTTTGAATGTGGGGTTGTAGAGTCTGTTGTTGAGAATGTAAGCAAGTTGATTTTCTGTTGACATATATAGAGTACAAATCAACTCACTTTCTAATTTCTTTTTTATGAAATGCCCATCCACATCCATATGCTTGGTATGATCATGTTGTGCTGGATTATGTGTAATGTTGATGGCAAATGTAATGCCACCATATATCTTCATTGACCTTTGTATGTTGCATTTTAAATCTTCCAAGATAGTTTTAATCCATAAAAAGCTCACATCTTCTTGGGCAATAACTCTTAAGTTCAAATTTAGCACTGGATCTTGAAACAATAGGTTGTTTTTTGTTTATCCGTGTTATGAGATTATTTTTTTCCAAAAAATGTACAATACCAGTTGTGAATAATATATCTACTAGTGATCCTGTATAGTATGCATCCAAATATCTTTCAATTTGTGAAATATACTAATTTTTATATAAAATTCTTTTGCTTGGACTTGATTTACGATATTTAAGTATTTTATAAGTTGTTTGAAGGTGAGAGTCTTTAGGTCTGTGCATGAATTGATTGATGAGACTTACTATAAATGTAATTTCTGGTGGGTGTGATATAGATCAGTTTTTAAATTAATTTTTGACACTGCCCTATGCTACTTCTTTTTATTCTTTGTTTGCTTCCAATTTTTGACCTAGATCAATTGAGTTTTAATAAAATTTGCAATCATTCATTTTTGTTTCTTTCGGTAGATTTATGACATTTTTGTTAAGAGGGGAATATTTTTTTTTCACTTTGAACAACTTCTATGCCCAAAAAGTATTTTTAGCTTGCCAACTCTTTGATATCAAATTATTCGGGAAGCTTTTTCCTGAGAGACTCCTTTTTTCATTGCCATCTCCTATAAAATTTTATCATCAATGTATACAATAAAAATTGAGATTTTACCATCAGTGGAGTATTTTATGAAGAATATATAAATCCATTGGTATTGTTTATATCTAGCTTCATTCGATTTTTATGAATTTGTCAAACTATGCTCTCAAAGATTATTTAAGTTCATATAGAGCTTTTTTTTTTAATTTGCAAACAAAGAAAAAATAACTATCAAATATAAGTGGTGGGTCCATGTAAACTTTTTTCTAATGTTCCCATATAAGAAAACATTCTTTATGTCATATTATTGTATGAACCATTCACAATTAATTGGCTATAAGAGAAATTAAGATTCATATTGTATTCATTTTCGCAATAGGAGCAAAAGTTTCTTGTTAGTCGACTCCATTAGATTATGTCTTTTGGTTACCAATCTCATTTTATACCGATTCAAGCTTTCATTTGCTCTATATTTAACAAAAAAAAAAAAAATTCATTTGTATCCTATATTTTTCTTTCGTTTTGGTAATTCAATGATCGCCCAACTATGACTATTTTCCATTCATTTCTTCTCTCACGACATCCTTTAAATTCTTATTTTCAAGTGTCTTAGCTAGGATTAATGATATTGTAATGAAATTGAAGCTTATGTTTATGAGGAAGACTTCATAGGTATGATTTTTTTAAAAAAGATGTGTGTTAGAAGATGGATATAGAGGAAAATGCATAGCGATGGGTTGATCATTATTACCCGTTAACGATTTCAAGTCTTGAGCTTATTTGAGATTTAACGTGGGCTTATTCCTTCATATATAAACTTGAAGGGATATAGTATCTGGATTTATTAAAATTTGTGTTGATAGAATGCAAGGTGAAAGATAAATGTTTTATTAAACTTATCTTCCAGTTGAGAGGTCTTCTCCTGAAGATGAGTTTGATTGAAAAAACTTTGTCTCATTGAAGGTGACATTTTTTAAAGTTTTTTTTTTTGGTGGCAGGACAATATCAATTATATCTTTTTTGAGTGAAGGAGTACCCAATACAGGCATATTTGGGGGCTCTATGATCAAGTTTACCGTTGTACTATTTGTGGATGTGGACATTAGTAGTGCACCCAAGGAATTTTGGTGAATTTTTTGAGAGGAAGTTATTTGTGGGAATGAAGTACAACTAGACAGTTTTGAAGACTTTTGAAGTCAATCACTATTGAAGGCATTTTATTGATTAGGTATGTGGAAGTTAGGACTACTTCTCAGTATTTTTTTAGCACGGTTTTCTGGAAAAGAAGAGTCTTACTATATTCCAGAAAATGATGATTTTTCTACCAATTTATTTTATTAGGATGTGTTAGGATAGGAAGATTGGTGGATGGTGTCTTTTTATGAAAAAATATAATAATGCCTGATTAAAATAATCATAAATATTAATAGTCTAAAATACTTTGATGTTAATATTGACTTATGTTTGTATCATGACTATAAAAAGGAGGAGAATAAGATATATCCATGCAATATGAATGCAATCATCAATAAAGATGACAAATACTGTTTCTTCAAAAATGTTGGAGATTTTAGAAGAGTCCAAATGTTAGAGTGAACAATTTCATAAGTTTCATAATAATTTTTTTTTTCATATTTTAATTCATTAAGAGAGAAGGAAACCTACATTAAGTTGTAGGGTTTTGAAAGAGGGATGTCCTAAACTAAAATGTTCCTATATGGCTTCTATATTAATTATGTAAATGAAAGAACATGAAAAGTGATTTATGACTTAAAAGAAGATATAGCTCATCATTTTTTCTAGGTTGCCCAATCATCTTCCTTGTACTGAGGTACTGAAATACACAATGGTTAGGAAAAAAAAGGTTACCATGTAATTATGATCTTTAATGATTTTACGGATTGATAGAAGATTTATTGCAAGATGAGGATTATGTAGTACATCACTGAGGGTAAATATGGATGAAATTAAAATATTTCTTTGACCTTCAACAATTGTAGGGAACCATTGACTATTTTTATTTTTCCACTGTTGGGGTAGGATTTGTAGGTTTTAACAAGATAAAACAAAGTTGATCAAGTTGTTAGGGACTTCTAAATCTAGAATGTGCGGGAGGAATTATTTAAGATGCTAAAAATATAATAGTTAGAAGTCAAACTATTTTAACTTAGGCAATATGATCTGGATGATTTTTATAGATATTCGAGGAAGTTCCTTAATTTCTCAATTTCTTTTTACTTGAGTCTCTGATTCCCCAAGATAAGTTTGCCCTTTTTAATAACCTTCATTGTTTCCACCATAACTTAGAGGTTTCACGTGGAATTTTTAACTTTTTTCTTTGATGTGTCATTTCTTTTTGTAGTAGTTGCACAATAAATTGCCTTTGAAAGAAAGTTTTTCTCCTTCTTTAGGTGAAAAGTCTATAGTAAATCTCTTACCTTGGAGTTTGATGGAAACATCATTTAATGGTAATATGTTTTTTCTGCTTAAAATTTTGACACAAACTTCTTGAAGTCATTATTGACTATTGCAATGAACTCAAACATCCTTTCTCTTTCTACAAATTTCTTGAGAATTACCGTATTATCGTAGCATGTCATCTTTGAAATCTTGGTAATAGTCATGTTCAAGCCAAGAAACCTTTATAACATTAAAATATTCAATAACAAGAAGATTATCTTCCTTGGTTATTGAGATCTTAGTTTTAATCTCGTATATGAGGGCTGCATCCTTCACTCTTGAGTATATTTATTTGGCGGAATCTTAAACTTATTTTGCAGTGACAAGAGCATAAACGACTCATTGATTTCAAGTATTATGATACTCCACAACCATATCATGATCATAAAATTTGATTTATCACTAATTACACACTCTGTGCCCTTCAATTCTTGAGGAGGATCCACAAGGTGATGTATGTTGCCATTTTCCTGTAGAAAGATCTTCACAATTTGGGACCACTTAAAGTTGTTTCTTCCATTCAAGCTATATGAGGCTTGTAGCCTATGGAGTTCTCTCTTGATTAGATTTTAACCATTCATGATGGTTGATTCCTTTGAAGGTAAGACAAAGAAATCAAACATAATGAAAGGAAGGAAAAATCTTGGCAAGAAAGGAGAGAAAAAAGAGAATAAATGTTGAAAGAATGAAACTCTAACCTCGCTCTGATTCTATGTAAAAGTAGAAATATGATAAATTAACTTTGAATTTCTTATTGATTAGTGCGTAAGCATATATAGACTTTTCCAAAAGTCTTAAAATATAGATAAATCAATGCTAATGACATAAAAACAGGGAAAAAAATTCTCAAGGGGACTTGCGGCTAGAAGAGTAAGTGGAGGCACGTGGATTAAAATTTAAAGGTTATAAGAGAATTGATTTAACGGTTATAACCATAATCTATATGCTTATTAATCTCTATCAAGACTGGTTGACTCGGGAGTCTCACAGTATTTCAACAATTTCAACAATTATAAATTTGGAATAGAAGCTTTTGCAAGGAACAAATGAAAAAAGATAGAAATTTGTTTTGAAGTTGGTTTCAGATAGCTGAATTTGATAAGTGGCATGGAATAAATGATGATGATCAGAATGATGATGCTTATATGTTTGATTATTTGTTTCTCTCTTATTTAACGGAGCTACTGCGTACTTGTTTAAGGAAGGCTAAGCCCTTTTCTTCCTCAAATATTCCACTTAGATGATTATGCTAGTGGTCATTATTTTTCATATAAAATATGATGTTGTAAAATCATTTTTTTTAATCTCCTGTCGTATTATTGGAGTGCACTAAATTGCCCTTTGATTTTTGATGTCAAAAGAACACTCTTTGCTGGCACATTTACTTCTGGAAACAGTCCATAAGCCATACTTGTTCATTTTCCTTCATGAATCCTAAAGCAGAAGCCTTGTCCTGTTATGTCGAACAACTATGGCGTCTGTGTTGTCCTGTTGGGCAAATGTTTCAGACTGGCTGATGGGGGTAGCATGGTGACACTTTTCCTTCCCATGCCTATTTTGGATCTATCAGAAAAAAATAAAAAATAAAAATTTAAGCACCCTTGTACCCCTTTTTTAATGTGGTGCATTTACAACAAAGATTAGATGAACCAATGTGCATTATAACCTGTTTAGCTCCATGCTTTTTTTGTGCTGCTTTTATCCTTTTGTTATTGGGCCTTATCCTTTACATTAAATTATTTTGAATCTCGTCAATAAATTTCTCACGTTTTGTGCATGATTTGGTGATAAATAATTCTCTCTTTCCAATGCTGATATGCATTTCAATACATGTGATGTATTTTTTAAGCTAATAAAATTTTTTATTGTCTAATACTTCCATCCCGTATGCTTCTTTTCTATTGATTATTCACGATCTGCTGTATGTCTGCGTTTAATTTGTGTCATGATCATGTTCATATTGCCATAGGTGCAAGGAAAACTGTGTATTTAACATTTTCTATTGGCGGATGAGTTTCCAAACCTGCCTACGAATTGCAAATCTTTATCTTATTTTAGTGGTTTATTCAGTCTTTTTTATTTTGATTCTGCAAGCCACTGCTAATAATTGCTCAGGATTAAAAAAAATCAAAATTCTTTGTTTCAGATGCTGACATTTGGTTCATCTGGTGAGAAAATTCCAGTAGCCGTGACTTCCATGTGTTTCAATCAACAGGGTGACCTACTGCTAGTTGGGTACAGTGATGGTCATCTAACTATATGGGATGTACAGAGAGGGACTTCAGCAAAAGTTATCACCGGGGAGCATAATGCACCGGTAACACATACTTTGTTTTTGGAGCAAGATTCACAAGTTTCACGCCAATTCAAAGCTGTTACAGGCGATTCCAAGGGTCTTGTTCTGCTCCACACTTCTTCTTTGCTCATTCTTCACCATTTCTCCATTAAGACTCAGGTTTAACGAACATAATACTGCTTTATTTTTTATTTCTTAATGCAGCTACCCCAAATTTCTGCGTCTTTGTCAGCTTCTGGATACTATAAATATCTAGTTTGTTTCTTCAACAGTGCCTTCTAGATGGTCAAAAAAATGGTACTGTTTTGTGTGCATGCCCTATTGTGATGGATAATTCTCAAGATGTTGCTAGCACATCTGCTCAAGGCTATCCCTCGGTCCCTTCCGGTGGTCTAGGTGGTAAGGTTGGCGGTGTAGTTGGAGGTGACACTGGATGGAAGCTATTCAATGGGAACCCCTCCATAGTTGAAGAAGGTGTGGTCGTTTTTGCTACTAACCAAAATGCTCTAGTGGTAAATTGCCATCTGATGCTCGTGAACAAGTAGAAAGCATTTATTTAGTGTAATTGAATGCTTGATCTAAGAATGTTTTAAATTTTCTTTTTTTTTTTAATCTATGTTGCGTGCTTCTTTAAGGTAAGGCTTAGTCCTTCTGTGGAAGTTTATGAAAACCTTTCCAAACCAGATGGAGTGCTAGAAGGTTCCATGCCTTATGCAGCATGGAAATGTATAGGCCATTCTCACGATGCTTCTATAGGTAAGAATTCCATCCAACTTGTTACATTTTTTTTGTGGTCTGTTCGTTGAAAATATTACTTAATTGCATTTAATATGATCTTAGATGCATCAGATAAAGTTGCATGGCTTGCAATAGCTTGGGATAAGAAAATCCAGATAGCCAGGTTGGCTAAATCAAAGATGAGAAAGCACAAAGAGTGGATCCTGGATAGCACAACAATAGGTGTTGCATGGTTGGATGATCAGGTAATTAACTAAGGTCATAAGCTATCTTCCTTCATTCTTTCTTTGTTGAGTGATTGTTGTTTCTTATTACAGATGTTAGTGGTTCTTACTATCAGAGGACAACTCTGCTTGTTTTCAAGGGATGGAGCAGAGATTCATCGTACAAATCTTACCGTAGATTGCTCTAGCATGGATGATTTCATTATGTATCATACCCACTATATGAATACCTTTGGAAATCCAGAGAAAGCTTACCATAATTCAGTAGCAGTAAGAGGGGCTACAATCTACATACTTGGACCCATGCATCTTATAATTTCTCGTCTTCTCCCATGGAAGGAACGAATTCAGGTTCTTCAAAAGGCTGGTGACTGGATGGGTGCATTAGACATGGCAATGAGACTTTATGATGGCCATGCACTCGGAGTAATAGATCTCCCTAGAACAGTCAATGCTATCCGGGAGGCCATAATGCCTTACCTAGTTGAATTGATCTTGTTGTATGTTGATGAAGTGTTCTCTTATATTTCCATAGCCTTTTACAACCAAATAGATAAAGTTAGCTTAAAAGAAGACCCTAGCATTACTGACAGTTCTGTGCGCTCGGAGATAGCGGAGCAGTATGCTCGTGTTGGCGGGGTCGCAGTAGAGTTTTGTGTTCACATAAAAAGGACTAACCTTTTGTTTGATGGAATATTCTCAAAATTTGTTGCTGTTCAACATGAAGGTATAAAAATCCTCTAATGTCTCCGTGATACAATGTAATCTTCTGCATAGTAATATATAGAACAGTTAACAGGAAGTCTTGATTAACTGTTCTTTTTGCTTAGAATTGTTACGAAATAAAATGATGCAACTACAAACATTTTTTCGATTGAGCCAAAAAATTATCTAACATAAACAAATTGTTATGAAATGTATGATTACTTATGTTACATGTACCACACATACAAATGAAATTAAATAAACTTGTTTCTTTTATTAAGCTTTAACTTAACATACACTGGAGAGGCAGAGCCTGGAGATAGGCTCCATCTCCTTCCTTCCACATATCTGCTGCCAACATTTTTCCTTTCCTCTTTCTTATCTCCTGTCATGTGGCATAGCCTTTTTCTGTGTTTCGCAACGTTCAAGTGTACCACCAATTCCATGCACATCTATCAGTCTTTAATGAGATCTTTTATTATATTTAAAATGTTGTATGGCCAAAGTCTACATATGCTTTCGTAAAAGATTGGTCTTAAAGAAAAACACAGGAACGCATAGGAATACTCTGCCAACATCATTTTTGTTATAGCCTCCACTCTGGTAGTCTTCTCCTTTCTCCAACTTGGAAAAAATTTCCAGTATTTCAGTTATACCTTTGCTAACTTCACAGATAAGTGCATCATGCACATTGCTTTGGTCTAATGCGTTTCCTAGCCTCTGCACTGCAGTCCTACCAATCTACATAGTGCTTGCTCCAACTGTTTGAATTAGAGTAGAGGGGATGAAGTAGTTATTCAATGGAAGTCTTTTTGTAGTTAAGTGGAGGGTTTGCTACCGTAAGGTGCATTTAGTACTTTGGCAGCAGCATCATTGCGCATCTCCTTATTTTATTGTCTTTCTTTGCCCTTTGATCCATTTAGTTTCCATGATTAAGATTCCATGCTGGGGCTGTCCGAAGGCCGGAGCACCGCCTCATTTGGCTCCTTTTTCATTCTATGTTTCCATTCCACATTTATCAGGGAGTTCATTCCACCTTTTAGAATTGAATGGCCTACAGCTGCATTTTCATGAAAAGGTGCATCATAACATTTTTGTGAAGGAGCCATGCAGTAGAATTTTGATTAAAAAATGCATAATAACATGTCCGTGAACTGATGTTGCAATCAGAAAAAAATATTTCAGAAGCACGTTGGGCCTACATGTTATTCAGTGCTTTAGTATTGCTTTTTTCTGTTCTGTTGTTTAACTATTATCAAATATCTTAAATCTTAGCCTTTGACCTACTTGGCACCGTGTAGTTATGTATTTGCATTTTTTGGGTATTAAATTAACTTTATAAGTTGCTTAGTAGGCATTAATATTTTGTGTGCAGGCACTTTTTTAGAGATTTTAGAGCCATATATATTAAGGGATATGCTAGGATGTTTGCCTCCTGAGGTACCTTCTGCAAATATTTGGTTATAATTGTGAATATTTAACAAATTTTTTTTTCAAGTTGGATTCCTTAATTTATTTTTCTGTTTTGTAGATCATGCAAGCGTTGGTAGAGCATTATAGTAGCAAAGGGTGGTTAGAGCGAGTTGAACAGTGTGTTCTTCACATGGACATTTCTTCCTTGGATTTTAATCAGGTGATGTTGAGATGAGCTTGTGAGCTTATCATTCATTTAGCCTGCCACTGTTTCTATTTTCCTTTTTGGATCAAATACATTACTTACAGATTTATATTCTTTGTTCAGGTTGTGAGGTTATGCCGGGAACATGGATTGTATGGTGCACTGATTTATCTTTTCAATAGAGGCCTAGATGATTTTAAGGCACCTCTTGAGGAGCTCTTGTTGGTTGTGCAGAATAATTCGAATTTGGATGATGCTTCTATCGGGTATTCCATTATGTCTCTTTTTCATTTCTTGTGAAAAGTGCTGTTACATTTCCATAGTATAGCGTTCATGTTTATTGTGCTTGTTCTTTATGATGCATTGTCTGGAGCTTTTTGCCCTTTTTTTTCAATGGAGAATTTTTAAGATATGTGGAGGATATTGACAATTTTTATTAGAGCTTGGGCTGTTTTTCTACATTTGCATACACGAATTTTTTTAACCTCTACTTAACCTTCTTTGATTCGACGATGCTTTGGTTTTATTTCAAATATTAAAACATGCTAAATATTGATTAAAACTTTTTTCCCGTCTTATTGTGTGATCATGGGAATTAGTTAAATGGAGGCTAAAGTTAATTGCAGGATCTTATCCGTCTTGGCTGTTGGACCTCTATCAGTTCTTCAGATGAATATCAAACCAACAATACTTGGGTTGATGAACTATGGATACAAACATCATGCATGCGTTGCTTGACTTGTCAGTTTGGCGTACACTATTGTCTTGAGAATGTTATTTTTTTCTTTCTGCGTCTTCTGGAATTTTCCTTTTATATATGTATGACAAATGTTTTTAATGGCAGACCGTGGACTAACAATTTGGTCACCATAATGTGAGTCTGATCTGTGGGTTTTACTGCATAAAACCTCTCTGCTATTGGCAGTTTTAAACCAACTTTTAATATTTACATCGTTAATGACGGGAGCTGTGTCTACTTGGCACACCGTAGCCTTGAAAAAATTAATGAAGCATACATGGTTTCTGTGCTCCATTCATTTTCAGCAGCAGTTCATAATAATTTTGTTTTTAAAATTTTCATGTTGCTTTCTTAAATTGACTTTTGAAAATATTTAAACAGGTACAGAATGCTTGTTTATCTGAAGTATTGCTTTCAAGGCCTTGCATTTCCTCCAGGTATCTATTCATGTATTACTCAAGAAAAATCTTGACTTATGGATCATGCTAGCTGGTTAAATGCTTTATGTTGAATGACGTGGCATTATGATCGTACTTATGTATACCTATTACTGTCATGAACTTCTGCCCTTGATTGTTACATTGTTGCCAAGTTATTTGTAATTTTATTTGTCATTTATAAGTGATGGGAAATTTTTATATCCTTAAAAGGTTTTGGAACATTGAGATCAAGTATGGCACAAAAATTAAAATCTTATGATAAAGGACAATATGTTAATTTAATAGGGTTTATTTTTATTCTGGGTTGCCCTTTCCCTATAAGGGCAAAGCCTTTATGGTTAATTATAAATTTTTTTGTCCTTGAGGAAATTTTTTATTAAAATAGTCATTTATATATATTTTTATCAATATATTGACTAACATTTTTAAATAATTTCAAGAAATTTATTTCAAAGATTTAGTCTTTAGAATTTCAAGAATAAATGGATCAATTTAGAATTAATTTTGAGTAGAAGTCAGAGGAAGAAAGATTAAGAGCAAGAGTATTTGATTATGAGAAACTCAAATGTACTCAATATTATATTATGTTGTATTTTACATTTTGAGATTGAATTTATGTTAAAGTTGATCAATTTGATCTAGGAGATTGTGGCTAATTTTACAATAACACAAGATTGAGAAAATACTTAGGAAAATGATACTTTATGAAGTAACTGAGAAAAAAATCATCCTCAGACCCTATATATAAGGTGAGAACCATGATAGGTAATAATTCGAATCAAAATTTATCAAGATGTATAAAGCTTATGAACTCAGACTTGTGATCTTACATTCATGCTTCAAAATGAAGACCATCCAAATCTATTTTAAGTGCTTTTAAAGCCATATAATCCTAATCTCAGTGCACATACAATATAGGTTAGGTTGTTTTGATTTTAGGAAAGAGTAGAGTACTTAAAACTTAATCACTTAGGCTAAGATGTTTGACCATAAGGATATGCATCTTCTGACTTTAATGCATTTTTTTTTATTATACATCCTTAATGTGAGGGCTTTTATTCATATGTATGCACACTCACAAGGCTATGCATATAATGTTTATTAGCAAATACATGTGTTTGCTGCTAATTTTGAAATAACACATTCTTATTTGCAAGCAATCAGTTAGATATTGAATTGCATACTAAGATCCATAAGGAAGCTTTTGCATTTCGTTTTGGTTTTAAAAAAGTCAGCTTATTTTTGGATAAGCTATATAAGTTTATTTAAAAATATTATTTTTTGATTTCTTTTAAGATTAATCATATTTTAATGGGTAAAAATTAATTTCCTAAGAATTTATCGCAAAAATGTTTTGGCCACCTATAAGCAAAGTATAAAAAGAAACTTTAGAAAACATACATTTCTAATGCGCATTTAAAGCAATTATACAATCAATTACAAAAAAAAAATATAGAAAAAGACCTAAATGGGGCCGAAACTTTTGGTGAGGGATCAAATTGTCCCCAACTCTTTTGAAGGACTAATTTGGTCTCCCAACTCTTTTAAAAAGGGCTTTTTTGGTCATAACATCAAATTTTGGGGTTAATGATGTTAAATTAAGGGGTATTTTAACGTTTTTAAATTAAATTTTTATTAAATATAATTTTCAAATAATATTACTTTTTGAAAAAAAAATATTAAACATTTATTTAATAAAAAATTATTAATAATTCTAATTTTAATTTAAAAATTATTACTACTTTAAATTTTAATTTAGGAACATTATAGATTAGAATTATTAATATTTTTAATTAAAAAATATTTAATAATTTTTTTTAAAAAAACTATTAATTAAAAATTATATTTAATAAATAATTTAATTAAAAATAATCAAAATACCCCTTGATTTAACACCATTAATCCCAAAATTTTATGTTATGACAAAAAATGCCCCTTTTTATAGAGTTGAGGGATCAAATTGGTCACTCAAAAGAGTTGGGGATCATTTTGGCCCCTCATAAAGAGTTGAGGGACCATTTTGGCCCCTCATAAAGAGTTGAAGGACCATTTTGGATCATTTTCTCAAAAATTTATCATAAAATAAAGTAGAGGTCTTTTATGCAACTAACAAAAATAAAATAATAGTTGAGTTGCTTGTCTCATACAACCAATTATATAGCTTGGTGGTTTTCAAATTCTGGCTTCTGATGTATCTAAAGCTTCACTTTAGAATTTATCTTTCTAGTTCATTGTTACTTTGCTATATTCCAAAGTCCTATTTAACTTCCTAATACTACAAATGAATTACATTTGTAAAGTGAAGAAAATACTCTTCCTTGCACAATACAAATTAAGAAACATTTAACATGCCTCATACATCACAATTTCAAAAAATTGCATTGCATTGATGGTTATCGACCTAATTTTTTAAAACCTATTCGCCTGGCCTACTTTAGCATATGAGCAGTGCTTGCAAGCAAATGTTGTTAAATGACTAATTTTCAACTTTTTCACCCCTTTTTTGGCATGGCTGCCTTTATGGAAAAACATATATCTTTACTTGAAAACTTAAGTGCAAGTCCCATAACACAAATAGTTTATCAAATAATCATAATCTCAAACTAAACATTATAATCATATGCTTAGTAACAGATCCTACTCCTAAGATACCTAAGGGGATATGCATCTAGTGTGTACTAGCCCTTGCACTATTATTTGATGTGTTGTCTGATTGTGAAATAGAAAGAGATTTAGTTTTAATTCAAGGTTTATTATACTTTAAGTTATTTGGGATTAAAGTTTTTATTTAAAATTCAAAAGATATTTCATTTTTTTAAAGGATTATAAAGAATCAATAGAATGAACACTGCTTGCTTTGAGGCAAACATGCCATTTATAGTGTTTTGAGATCTAGTGTGATGAATGTTCTTCCTTTTTGAGGTTTAATGATGGATCATTGAATCAAGAGAAACTTAAGTATTTTTTATATATTTTAGTGATTCTCTCAATATTTAATTAAGAGGAAGATAATTTTTCTTAATTTGGGTTGAGTTAATTTGCTTAAGGGTTTTACTTAGGATTTAATAAAATTCATCTAATTGAGCTAGATAAATTTTAGAATCAAGACCCTTAATAAAGACTTTAAAATTGAAATTTAAAATTTAAAATTTAAAAGAAAGGATAAAATCACCCTTTTTAATTCAACAACAACAACAACAACAAGCCTTTATCCCACTATGTGGGGTCAGTATTAAGTGATGAAAATTTAAAGTTTAGAGTTAAGATAAAGAAATCAAATACTTGATCGAGTCAAACAAGTGATCATTGGCTTTGAGGCCAAGAAGGAAGGAAGCATGCTCTTGATTAGATCAAGCAAGTGACCCGATGACTTTGAGGTCAAAGAAAAGAGACCTCCTATTTGATTTGAATCAAATAAGAGAAGCTAATGCTTATGGGCCAAGAGCTAAAAGGTTATTTGCTTGATTGAGCTAAACAAATGAAGGTGGTGGTATAAATTTGTAGCATTAGAACTTAGGGATAGAGATGTCATGTGGTTGTATGTTACAAAATAGTTTTAAACTATTTGTTTAAATTGTGTTCAAATAAATATGAAAAAATTTAACATTCTGGGTTCTAGTTTGAGAATTGAAACGAATGAGAGTACTTTTAAAACTTGGAAGTTTAAAGGTGAAATTCATTTGCTTGATTAAGTCAAAGAAATAAAAGATACTAGACTTAGAATCCTTTGTAAATGATTAGTTTCGTTTTTCGACTTCAAGGTCAAATAAATGAAAATGAATTCTAGATTTTTTTCTCTAGAATAAGTTAACCCTAATTCATAATCTCTTAGATTTATTTGGGAGCCTCCGTATGGGATTTAGAGTGTTACAACAAAGATCTTGAATGAGAAGGTTTGTATTAAATTTGGTTCAATCCAACCAAAGCGAATCTAAGGCATGTCTAATGTTGTTTGGCTCTTGGAAGGATACTCGACATATGCTGAAGTCCTTTGAAAGTCATTAAAATATATTGGGGATTGTTAAATAAAGTTATAAAGAACACTACACAAGAAGAATTCGTTTGAGGAAGTCAACTTTGGGTTTGAATAAGATGACCGCTTGTTTTCTTTTGGGCAAGCCAAAGTCTTGTCCTAGAAGCTTAGGTTTTGGACCTAAGGAGTGTTAATATTTTTTTGGATTCATTCGAAAACTATAGGAGGATTCCATATAAAGTTAGAGCAAACAAAAAACAAGAAAAATTCATTTAGAGAAGGGTCAAGTTGGATTTGACTCTAATAAATCCCAGATCATCCTAAGATTTGCTCAAAGGAGTGAGAGGTTTCCAAATGGATTGCAAGAATGATGTATTATTTGATTTGATTGAGTGAACAACACAAGCAAAGCTAGGACTTATGTCATGTATAAGGGTTTTAGATATTGAATAATTTTGATTAGAACAAATATTTAAATGAATATGGGATTTGGTCATGAGAATTGTTGGTTCTTTCTTGAATGCTTTAGAAATTATTTGAAAAGCTTCAAATGAGTTTAAAAAAGTACCAAACAAAAAGAATTTAAATGGTAGATGATTCAAGTTGAATTTGATTCTACTCGAATCAAAGAGACTATGATTATCTAAATATGAATTGGTCCCAGAGGAGATTCTAAGGTCCATATAGAAAAATGCTTGAACTTTTTAAAAGCTTAAGAACATTGCTTATGGAGAGAGAGAATTAATAAGAAAGTTCATTTTTGGGAATTTTTTGGATTCATTCTTTAGCTTTTTGGAAAAGTTTCTTTTATGGGTTTAGGAGGTTCGTAAGATTAATTTTGGTGTAATCTCTTACTTCGAAAGCAAGGAAGGTAGTTTACATTTTTAGGAATATTTCATGTTCAGTTATGAGTTCTCTAAGTTAAGAGCAGTTAATCACTTCATTTATATTGTTCTATGTTTTTAAAGAGTCATGATGAATTTAATTAATTTCATCCATTATGAGGTGTGAAACATCGACCTTTGAATTGAAGGTCTATGAAAGATTCATAATTATTCCATGATTTCTCAAATTAATTAAATTCAATTTTTTTTAATTTCACTAGAATGTAGGAAAAATTACAAACCCTAGCAAATGCAAGCACCCATATCGTTAAGCTAATTTTGTCATGACCTATGATTTGATAGGAATATAGTACAACTTGTATGAATTGAAATAAGCATGTAACCATTTGATAGAGATTCAATGGTCATATGCAACCTATGATTTAATATAAGAGGAAGGAGGGATCCAATGTGAATGCAATTTCATGTATGGGTAGCTATTGGACATGGATCCAATAAACTGACGCTTGATCATCTTCTTTTTTGGATTTTTAAATGAAAATCATCCATGAGAAATCACTGGATTTTAATGGATATATGAAGAGGAAATTAAGGTTTTTGGGTTGTAAAGCATCCATAGTGGTTTTCTTATTCGGATTTATAGCTTAATAGTTTCATCATTCACAAACACATGGCCAATAGACCTAGGTTTTCTAATTTTTTAAGAATTTTTCCTCATTAGAGCTATTATTTGATGGTTAATTGTTCTTAGTGCCTTCGTCTAGTAGAGACACAAACAACTAAAAAGAAAGGTGTGTCCTACGAATAGGCAAACTATTTTGGTCGTCATCATCAATATTTTGATCATGAAAAATAATTTTGTTGTACCTTGTTTTGTAATGAGTAATTCTTATGGCATGGTAAGATGCAACATCTGACTATGCACCTTTGGATGTTTTAAGTGGACCTCGAAAATTTTTGTTCCAGTATAAGCTTTGAAAATCCTCAATGCAGCCTTTGATGTCTTTAGCCGACCTTGGAATACATATCTCCTCATGATTTTAGATGAGTTCCATCACGCCAATTTAAGAACATGAATATTTTTCTGTGCTCGCAAAAATTGTTTCCGAGAAAAGATATTTTTGCATTGAAATTCTTTAATGATCTGGAGATTTATAACAAGTTGATCTTGTTTTTTGTATTTCATAATGATCTCTTGCATTCCTAAATTTCACATTCACGAAGAGTTACATAGATATATCTTTCAATGTGATACCTCTTTAGCTTTTCAATAATGTATTCATGCATCTTTAACAAAAGGAGTCTCTTCATCTATTGGTAATCTACTTCTAGCCGCTACCCCCCTCCACTCCAATAGAAGGGTTGGGCATAAGCTTATTTCATGTTTGGATTTTGTACTCTTTTTCAATCAAGAAAACTTGCTAGTTTGAAGTTCCAATAACGCCTTTCTCTTGTATGAATTGGTCCCGCATATGTGCCTCATCTCTTGATTGAAAACAGTAAGCCTTTAAAGAGCAGTATTCCATATGCAAACCTCACCTCAAGTAGTATCAGATCATTTAAAGAGCAGTATTCCATATTACTTTGACCCAGCATTAATCTTTTTTGTAAGCCTTTCCACACTTCTGATTGATGACTTGCAGATTCTTGTTTGCCAGAAAGAAAGAAGTGAACTTTTTTCTTTGTTGATATACTTCCTTTAGCTCAATGGCTGTTACATGCCACAAAAATTTTGCTTTGTTGTAAATGGTGGAGCTTTAGTAGTCCTAAACTTATAATTTTGATTGCAGGACATGGTTATCTTCCTCCCTCTAGATTACCTTCAGTTAGAAAAGAATTGCTGGAGTTCTTACTTGAAGATTCTAAAATTTCAACCTCACAAGTGTCAAAAAAGCTCAAATCATCTTGTGGAAATTTATCAAACCTCTTATGTATCCTTTCCTTGGATACTGAAGCAGCTTTGGATGTTCTTAAGTGTGCTTTCAACGAACCAGAGACTATTAATGATCCATCAGTGCTTGACCTAGCAGCTTCTCATGAAAATCTAGAAAATCAGCATGAACTCAAGTATTCAAAAACCCAAGATGCAGTGGTGCAAAGTATTGCAAATGCACTAATATCTATTCTTGACTTGGAATCTGACTTGGTCTCGTTCTTTGAGATGGATGACAATTCAGATGCTTGGCCTTTGAAAAAAGATATTCATTTTATACTAGAATTCATAGGGTATCTTGTTGCAACTAAAAATGCCAAAATTTCTACAAGAGTTTTGATGCATATTCTTGAATATTTGACATCATCAAGTTTAACACTACTTGATTACAGTGAAAAAAATAATGCTCTTCTAAAGGAGAGGCAAGCGCTTTCTGTTTTGAAGGCAGTGCCTCAGGAAATTTGGAATTCTTCTTTTGTTTTGCCTCTCTGCGTGGAGGCTAAATTCTTTCAGGTATGTTTAAGAAATTTCATTATTATTCAGAATACTGTTGCTTTTTTGAGTAATATAATTATGTTAGGCTTTACTGGTAGATTTGGGCCTAGTTTCCTTCTTGAATTAATTTTCAGGCATGTGGCTTGATTCATTACATCAGAGGCGAGTATGTTGCTGCCTTAGATAGCTATATGCAGGATTTGGATGAGCCTATTCATGCATTTTCTTTTATAAACAAGTTGTTTTTGCAACTAGACAATGCGGAGGCTTTATTATTTCAATCAGCAGTTATTTCACGGATTCCTGAGCTGGTTAAACTTAGCAGGTAAAGAAGGCTGGCCTTTGTTTGTGTTCATATGCGTCTCATTGCAGAGTGTGCTCCAGCATTTTCTATTGAACACCAGTGGTGCAAAGTATATTTTCTATTTTTTATTAATTACGATCAGTTTACTTCCTGTTCATATCTTTTTTGCTTTCCTTGATGCAGGGAATGCACATTTTTCTTGGTTATTGACCAACTTGATAGTGAGAAGCAGCATATTCTTTCACAGCTTCATTCTCATCCACTTAGCCTTTTCCTTTTCTTGAAGACTGTAATTGATTTTCACATATCTGGCACTCTCAACTTTCCTGTGCCTGAAACTATTATATCAAATAATCCTAATGTTAGAACGAGGGATTCATCTATTGAAATTGCAGATTACGTGGAGAAACTCTCAAATTTTCCAAAGCTTTTGCATCACGATGCAATTCAAGTAACTGATGAGATGGCAGAGCAGTATTTAGAGGTCAGTTTTGAAATCCATAATTCCATGAAATTTTGAGCATTCTTTTTCGGTGCTAGCTGAAATACATATAAAGATTGGCTAATAAATTCATGACACAATACAAGTAGCAGATGACTTGGTCGAGTTGTATTTACACGGAATTTTTGAAATTCATTAAGGAGCTATATGATTGGATGCTTACATATATAAGAGTATCTAAAATGCAATTATTTTTGAGATGTAAAAGTTATTTGATTGGATTAAATTTTTTATTATTATAATACATTTCAATTGTATTCAATGCATTGAAATATGAAAATGGGCTGGCAAGGGCGGGTGGGGGTGATGGATGGGAGATCACACGGTGAACAGGCAATTGAGGATGGTAATTGCAAGCGTGTACAAAGTGCGATCTTGAAATTGCCCAATTTGGATATTTCAAATCCCTCAAACTTTTAATTCTCTTTTCTTTTGCTTCATGCTAAATATAAAAAAATATTAAAATGCAATACTCTACTATTGTTGCCGAGCAAACTGCTCCTAAATAGTGAGGATTCGTTGTATCTGTTTGTTGAAATAAATATAAAGACTGAATGACTGATTATTGAATTTCTTGAAAGATGCATGTTTTAGAGAACCACATTTACATGTTAGATACTTGATTTTCATTGTGGCTTGACTTGAAATCTTTTCCGCCATATAGATGTAAATACTGAGGACATCTTTGCCCGATGAGAAACTAATATGCAATGATGACAAGCATGGAAGTGGAAGTTAAAATTATGGTGGACTTAGATATCTTGATTTAAGGAAGAATTCAATCTAGAGGAAGATCCTGCGAGGTAAATAGTTAAGAAGTGATTTAGAAATGGGGATTAATGACTGTGATGCAGAGCATTTTAAAAATAAGTCTTAGGAATAGTTTATAATTTAATAACTATTTTCTAGACTTCGCTAAAAGGTTATATTGCTTTTATAAATACTAATGATTGTAAGAAAGGAGAAAAATGAATTAATGTTTTTGGGATTTAGCAGTGTTTTCACTGTTTTGGTGTTCTTGCTCTTAGGAGTTGTGCTTTGTGATGATTATTCATTGATTTTCCCACATTAGTTGGTATCAGAGTCGACTTTGTCCCTTGACGTTGATCAGAGTCGTGAGCTTCTAACCAGGATGAAGGATGCTACCTCAACCCTTGATGCCAATTGTTAATCAGGGTTTGGAAGCTTTGGGAAGACCATGGATGAAGATAGGTTGTCGACGATGTTCGAAGCCTCTACCAGATGGCAACCATACCGGCGATTTGACTTCCACCAGCCGGCAACCATGCCGGTGACTTTACCTCCACCAGGCGACAACCACCGGCAAATCCATCCACCATCCATTGGTGCACCAACCTCCAACCTGACTCCGCTTCACGTGATTCCGTCCAGGCAAACAAAATCTCGGCATATTCAGGCAACTCTACCTCCCGCACCTATTTCTGCTATTCACCCGCTCTTGTCGTTCGTTTAATGCCCGACCCTGAAACCTGTTCGCCGCCCAATATCTTTTAGGTTGCAATGATTGTAAAGTTTTTCCGAGTGAAAGTTTATGTACCCAACATCGCTAATTAGTTTTGAATTTTAAGATGAATGGGTAGAATATGAAAAATTTAGTAAATCATCGTTCTAAGATTAGATGAGGGCTTTTAAAAAATACTAACAAAAATAATTCTGAGAGTAAGATTCAAGATCTTAATATTTTGTTTGTGCATGAGGAAGCGAATGTTATATGGGATAAAGTAGCTAGTAATATTAAGAATTTTGCAAAGGATGTGCTTGGAGTTTCAAAAGGAAAAGCTCATAATAATAAAAATAGTTGGTGGTGGAATCAAAATGTGCAAGAAAATATCAAAAATAAAAAGTTTTAGTTAGAATAATTGGTTCATATGTAAAAACTCTAAAAATTGGGAATGATATAAAGAGGCTCGTAAAGTGTCTAAGAAAGTAATCTACAATGCAAATATTTTATATTTTAATAATTTATATAATAGATTAGATTCTAAAGAGGGCGAAAAATATATGTATAAGTTAGCCGAACAAATAGATTGGCTTAGTAAGGATTTAGTTTAAGTGAAGTGCATTAAGGATGAAGATAAATAAATGATTTTTTTAGAAGAGGATATTTAACAAAGGTGGATGAGATATTTTGTTAAGCTTTTCAATGAAGATTATGAGAGTACGATTGACTTTAGTGACCTTAGCACTCTAAATGAAAATAATTTTATTTTTATCAGCGTATTAATAAAACTGAAGTTAGAGAGGTTTTAAAGAAAATGAAGTGTGGAAAAACTAGTGGACCTGATGATATTCCCATAGAGATGTGGAAATGCTTAGGAGATTAAGGAGTTTCTTAGCTTAACAAACTTTTTAATATTATTTTAAACACTAAAAAGATACCAGATGAGTGGGTAATGAGTGTGTTGATTCCTATTTTTAAGAATAATGGTGATGCACAAGATTATGCGAATTATAGAGGAATTAAATTGATGTGTCATACTTTAAAACTTTGGTAGAGAGTTATGGAGCGTATGTTACGACGTGATACTAATATTTCTTAAAATCAATTTGGATTCATGTCGGGTATGTCTAATATGGAAGCTATTCATTTATTGAGAGGGTTGATGGAGAAGTTTAGTGAGACTAAGGAGGATCTACATATGATATTTATTGATTTAGAGAAAGCATATGATAAGTTCTAAGAGAAGTGCTATGGTGAGTTCTAGAAAAATACGGGGTTAATAATGCTTATATTTAAGTTATTAGAGATATGTTTGCAGGAGCTATTACTTGTGTTCAAACACAAGGTGGTTTGACCAAGTAATTTCCTATTTCAGTTGGATTACATCAAGGATCAGCCTTAAGCCCTTATCTTTTTGTTTTAGTCATGGATGTTCTCACTAGACATTTGCAAGAGGATATACCTTGGTGTTTGCTTTTTGTTGATGATATTCTTCTTGTTGATAAGACTAGAGAGGGAGTTGAAGGTAAACTTGAATTATGGAGGTCAACTTTAGAGTCTAAAGATTTTTGTTTGAGATCTAAAACTGAATACATGGAGTGTAATTTTAGTAATAGATCTAGTGAGGGGTTTGTGACTTTGAGCGATCAAGTTATTAATAAGTGTAATCGTTTTAGATATCTTGGGTCTATTGTTCAGCGTGATGGTGAAATAGATGGGGATATTATTAGTAGAATTCAAGTTGGATGGTTGAAGTGGAGGAATGCTTCAGGTTTGTTGTGTGATAGAAAAGTACCACTCAATATTAAGGGAAAATTTTATAAGATGGTGGTGAGACTTGCAATGCTTTATGGCGCATAATGTTGGCCAATAAAAGTGAGGCATAATATTAAGTGTTGCTGAGATGAGGATGCTCAGGTGGATGAGTGGGCTTACTCTTAGAGACAGGATATGAAAGGGGCATATTTGGGAAAAGGTTGGAGCAATTCCAGTGACAAATAAGATTAGAGAGAGCCACCTTAGATGGTTTGGTCATGCAAAATGTCGGCCTTCTGATGACCCTATTAGGAGAGTAGATGTATTAGATTTGGTCTATTTTAAGAAAGGTAGCGGTAGACCTAGAAGGACTTGGTTAGAAAATATTAGAAATGACATTTCTTTATTAGATTTAAATGAGATTTTGACTTTTAATAGGACACAATAGAGAAAAAGGATTTATGTAGCTGACCCCATGTAGTGGGATAAAGGCTTGATGCTGTTGTAATCCAAAACACAAGTATTCATGGATGATGATTCTCAGACCAAACTTTTTAACGAACACTATCCCAATGGTGCGATGAGTTTGGAGTAACGGTTGATAACATGTATGTTCCCAAACTTTATAATGTTTATTTGAAACCTGTGTCTAAGCTCCTCTATGTAAGGAGCCGGTTTGTAAATTTTATGATATAAAAATTAGGTGTGCAAATTTAGAAGGCCAGTGTCTTTAAAATAGTTTGACGCCTCAATAAAACTGTAAGCTTTTCTTTAGATGTTATTCAAGTTTAAATTTCTTGTTTTACTACTTTACCGATACTATAATTTTACATTTAGTGGCTGGGTATATGTGTGTGTTTTGAATTAGTTGCTTTGAACATAAGAGAGGATAAAGGAGAGAAAGGAAAAGGGAAGAGAGAGAGAGTGAGAAACCAATTTGAGTGAGCAAATACTTTTTATTCTTGTACTTGTCTTTGAAACAAGTGGTGCCAAAGCCAATATTTCAATTGGAATCATGTGGTTTATGAATCATATTAGTCTTTGTTGTGTCTTATTATGGTTGAGCTTTGTTCAAGAGTCGGTGATTCTCAAAATGGACACATGTTTATGTTTTTTTTTTTAAATCTTTATTGTATAGCAGTTGTTTAATCTATGAAGTTAAAACATGTTATGTACCCTTTCTTGTTCAATAATTTTCATCATCCTTTTCTAGATCATTTTGGTGTTATGTACATCAATTACTGTTTAAAAGAACTTAAACAGGGCACTTTTAATAGTATATAACATTGATTATGTAGTCAAAAGATTAATGCCATATACTTCAAAAAAAAATAAAAAAGATTAATGGCATGCTTCATAAATATGCTTATTCGTCCAAACAGTTATGTGACACTGCTTTCTTGGATTGGTAATGTTATAGGTTGACCATAACCCCTTTTTTGTGCAAATATATATTTTGATAACGTTTTTTTGCTAGTTTCCTTTTTTTTTTGTTTATTTTCTACACTTGTATTCAAATGTATTATATTGTTGATGTTATTCTGATTCACTATAACTGGACACCAAAATTAATGTCAAAAAGGTTTCTTTCCAGCTATTGGAAGAACTGATGTTGCAACTGATTGTTCTCTTATTAAAGTAGATTTTTTTTTGCTATAATGATGCTCCAATCCACTTGTTGCGCCATATCAAATTCATCTCTTCTTCATTAGTGCAGCTTTTGTGCCAGTTTGAACGTGGTTCTGTCCTAAAGTTTTTGGAGACTTTTGATAATTATAGACTGGAGCACTGTTTGAAACTCTGTCAAGAGTATGGTGTTACAGATGCAGCTGCTTTTTTGCTCGAAAGAGTTGGTGATGTTGGGAATGCTTTGCTACTTATAATGTCTGGCTTTGATGAAAAAATTGAATTGCTTGTTTCTGCGGTTATCAATAAATTTTCTGACGTAAATTCAAGAAATATCTCTCAGACAGAGCAACTTGTTGATATCTTGAAACTTAAAGAGGTTTGTAAATGACTGCCTGCGCTCTATTTCAAAACAGTTTAGCTTCTCTCTGGGTGGTAAGAACAGTTTTGTGGGTTTATGTTCTTCAGGCTCTGGCTGTTCATGATGTTTTACGTGCCTCGGTTGGCTTATGCCAAAGAAACACTCATCGTTTGGATCAACAAGAGTCCGAGTCTCTTTGGTTTCGGTTATTTGACTCGTAAGCATAATTTATTTACAGATTATTTTTATTGCATTTAACTGATTTCATCTATTGGTAGTTAAGATTGTTGCAATCATTTTGATGATATAATTCATTTCCATACGTTATTATTAACATTCTTTATAAATATTTATTTCCTTAAACTCTCTTCTCTCTTTTTACCTCTCAATTTCAGAATAGCCATTGTGTTGAGATGGATCTTAGCTGGGAAAAGTTTTTAGGTGCGTCTTACACAAGTAGAACTTGTAGGTGTGTAAAGGATCTGTAAAAGGATACGTACAAGTTCATTTCACACCCCTGTGCATATCAAATTCTTAGCATGTATCTCCAAATTCTTGGTGTGCACAGTTGATGGTTGTACGCAACAAGAATTTGATGAGTAAGAGGTGTAGGGCTAGTAATTTTATTTGGTATGTGAAACTTGACTCATATTTTAAAATTTAATCTTCTTGAAATTGATTTGCTTCAATTTATATATATATATATATATATATATATAATGACTTGTGAATTTTCCATGCCGTGAAAGTTATTGTTTACTATATCCATTCCTAGCTGAATAGATTTAAAGACTAGTCGATCACTTGCTACGTCCTAAATGAATGGGGAAGGAAGCAAGAGCGCACTACTCAACAAAGATGGAATGTATACACCCCCAAACTGAAAGTCATTCATGGCTAACTTTCTCGTGCTATGGAGCCATTTCCCTTTTGATTTAAAACCAAAACTAGGACTTTTGTCTTTGCTAGGAAGTGAATAATCAATCCTTTTTGAAGCTAGGCAGTGTCTCCATGGTGTGAGGGCTAGCAGGTAGCGTCTCAATCTTTCTCATTTCTATTTGACAATAGCCTTATTTTTTCTTTAGTTAATGCAGCTGAATGTATAGAGATTAGGAAGATATTGTAAGTATATGAGGGAGGCTCGAGCCATAAAAGAAATCTAGACAAGTCTATTATTTTCTTACTTAGGCTTAAACTGCTCACTTGAGGCAGAATAGCTTGCAAAAGAGTTTTTTCAGATAAATATTCTTACCCAATTTGGCTTTGCCTACCATGATGAGTAGATCTTTGAAGAATGTTTTTCAGAATCTTAAGGAAAGGAGAAAGTTCAGAAGAGAGTCCACGGGTGGAAAGAGCTTCTTTTTTCGAGTCTGAAGCAGATATGTGCCAAGTCATTATGATGAAAAGAATTTATCATGTCTCGTCTGATATTCTTCATTGAAAAAGATCACACTACTTGTTCATATGCACCTGAAAATATTGGAGTCGTGAACTGGACTTATCGCTACTACTACTAAGACTCAGATTCTGAGCTATGGCAAGAGCTTTACTAACTGTGTCAATGATCTGGCACCTTCAACATCTAAGTCCGAAAGTCACTGTTTTCACTCCCTTTGCGCTAAAAATTGAGCTAACAGTTGGGGATTCATAGCAATAGCTGTTCCTAGTTCCTAGTCACACACCAAGGTAAAGAGAAAAGAGAGAAAACCTATGACTCTTCCCAGCCAATCAACCTTGAACAAGGTGAGTAGGGGGACTTGCTCTAATCAATTTAAAACAGTGTTTTTCGCTATACCTTCTGTTTATCAAAACGAGAGTTTCCCTTTTCCATTTTTTGTATAGCCATGCTATTTTCCTAATCTTTTTTTTTTCGAAATCGGACATGTTGCAGTGAAATGCTGAAGGAAGAAGTCAGATCGCTATCATTAGTAAAGAATTGAGAGTCCTATAGGGGATGAATCCGCTTTTGCTTCTCCCTTTATGCCCCAATGGATTGATCTAAATTCTAAAATTGATGAATAAATGGCCTGATGAGCCTTACTCTCCTAAATAGAAATATTTGAGCGAATATGAGCATCTTAGTAAGTACCAATTTGATAGGTACCACTTGAATATTTCAAGTGATTCCTATCGAATCGAAGCCAAATCACAAGTAACCCGCTGTTTTCTATGGGAAAACAGCCACCAAACACAAAAACATCGAACCAACGTGAAGAAAACTGAGAGAAATTGAGGGAAATTGTTGTAGATTGCAAAAAAATAACGAACCGATACAATGATCCTCTATTCGAGAGGAGGATCCACTCTCCCGATGCTCTCTAGATGAAAATCTAGAGCCCCACGACCTCCCCCCGTAGCAATTCTCAAGCACACAAGCAATAATCAAGATAAACCTAAAACCTAGATTAATTCCCTCTTAATACAATCTAATTCAAAACAAAAGCAAAAGGACATCTCTATCCTTCATTCTCCCTCCAAAATCACTTAAATTTTGTTTGAATTGCTAGTGGACCCCACCCCCAAGCCCCCTGCTTCTTCCGTCGGCTGTGCGTCCCGCTTCCGCCTGGAGAAGACTTGGACCGGCTGGGCCGGTCCAGGTTGGACCGGCCTAACATTACCCCCCTCCCCAAGTACCATCTTGTCCTCAAGGTGGAAAGCAGGAAACTGCTCTGCAATCCTCTCCTGTGGCTCCCAGGTGGCCTCATAGTCTGGGAGGCCGCTCCACCTAATCTTCACCTCCTTTTCCCCCTTCTCATTGATGCGCACTCCTTCTACCGCTAGAGGCTTCAATGTCACTTCCATGTCCTCCCTCAATGTGAGTGTTATTCGTGGGACCTCCCGAGTGGCTGTGCTCCAATTTCGGGCGGTTGTTCTTCTTTGGTCTCCACACCACCACCCGAGCC
>NW_021319255.1:704055-719190 GCF_001605985.2 Dendrobium catenatum | reverse complement strand
CTGAGCTAACTCCATTGCCTCCCTCAGATCTCTTGGTCTCATGACCTTCACTGCATCTCTGATCTCGGGTTTGAGGCCCTTCATAAAGTTCCCCCCCAACGTACTGTTTGATAGGCCCTCCATGTCTCCCACCAAGCTCTCAAATTTCTTCCTGTATTCCTCCACTGTTCCCTCCTGAGTGAGGGCATAGAACTGCTCGGAGATCTCCCATGGGCTGCTCCCCCTGAATCTCTCCCTGATAGCTTCCTTGAAATCCCTCCAAGTCCTTACCGGATCTCACTTATCCATGTACTTGAACCAGGCAAAAGCCGCCCCTTCCAAGCACATACTAGCCGCCATCAATCTCTCCTCCTCCATCAGGCCATTCACTGCAAAATATCTCTCTACCTTGTGGATCCACTCATCCACATTCCCCTCTTCGAAAACTGGCATTTTCAGCTTTCTGGCCCTCGTGTCCACCCCGTATGCCCTATTCCCCCCATGGCCTCCTCTGTCCCAAGCTATAGGGTCTTCCCAAGTTCCTCTCTCTCCATATCGGGGCTTATCCTCCCTCCTTGGCCGTCGGTAGCCATCTTCCCCTCGTGCCCCGCCATGGTGGTTATAGATCCCCCATGGCCGATCTAATGGGTCGGGCCTCCGACGTCGCCAATCATCTTCTCTTCCTTCTCTGAAGTCTCTCCTTCTGTCATGTTCTTCCCGCCTGATGGACTCCCGAGGTGGCATCCTTCCGTTGCTGTCAAGCAGTTCCACCTCTTCCTCTTCTGGATTCACCTTCTCCTTACCCTTGCTCCCACTACCTTCTCCTCTTTCCTCCGCTGGCACAGCCCTTGCTTGCCCTTCCAACAACTTTTTCATCATCTCCTCCAAGGCCATGAATTTCCCTTCCACATTCTCGCTCAATGTCGCCATCTTCTCCTCTAGATCCGCTTTAAATTGACCCATCTCGGTCTCCAAGATTTCTACCCGCTTAGATGCCATGGGAACCAAAGAGATGCCTCCGGATCCCCCTTCCAACAGCGAAAATCTGCAGCGAAACAGTGGAAAAAACAGCCCTCCGCCGCCCGGATCTCGCTCTGATACCAATTTGATAGGTACCACTTGAATATTTCAAGTGATTCCTATCGAATCGAAGCCAAATCACAAGTAACCCGTTGTTTTCTATGGGAAAACAGCCACCAAACACAAAAACAGCGAACCAACGTGAAGAAAACTGAGAGAAATTGAGGGAAATTGTTGTAGATTGCAAAAAAATAACGAAGCGATACAATGATCCTCTATTCGAGAGGAGGATCCACTCTCCCGACGCTCTCTAGATGAAAATCTAGAGCCCCATGACCTCCCCCCATAGCAATTCTCAAGCACACAAGCAATAATCAAGATAAACCTAAAACCTAGATTAATTCCCTCTTAATACAATCTAATTCAAAACAAAAGCAAAAGGACATCTCTACCCTTCGTTCTCCCTCCAAAATCATTTAAATTTTGTTTGAATTGCTAGTGGACCCCACCCCCAAGCCCCCTGCTTCTTCCGCCGGCTGTGCGTCCCGCTTCCGCCTGGAGAAGACCCGGACCGGCTGGGCCAGTCTAGGTTGGGCCGGTCCAGGTTAGACCGGCCTAACACATTTCTACGTCAAAAGAAAAGTTTCTCCGCAAGTCAGATCTTCCGTTGCAATCTTTTTTGCTATGAATAGTTTGAGATGGGCTATGTCATCACAAAGATTTCATCTTGGAAAGGAATAGATTAGGAAGCGAAGCGACTAAGCTTCTTTGAATTGTGGGCCATCCACTCCGGTAGTATACATATATAGGTCTTGGTTCAAAACTTAGCTAAAACTAAGAGCAGTTAGTTGTAGATAACCACTCCACCCATGATATATATATATATATATAACCAAAGTTGTACCAACAACCATAAATTCCCCAACGAGCTGTGTTTCAACATCCGATTTTGAATCTTCCTAGCTTGCAGTATGCTAATAATATGAACTACTGACGAGGATTATTCTAAAAAGCGAGAGAGAGATGCTTTCTCTTCAAAATATTAGAAGCTATTTGTGCTTGTAGGTCTTGGAAATAGGAGAGGATATCAAATAGTACCTCAGGCGACTTGGTTCATGAAGGAAACGAGAGAGAAGTGGTTTGGTACTAACTAAACGAATTTGAGTCCGTTGAGCGGATCTCCTAAATCTCTTAAGAATAGGTGAAACCCACCTCATGGGCTTTTCATATCTTTAGTTTCTGGCCAATCCTATCTTGATTGATCGTCTATGTTCACTTGAACCGGGAAAAAGTATTTATCACTCTTCTATAGGTTCGACCTACTGACAAAAGGAAAAGGAAAACCTGTCGTTTAGCCTTTTGAAGCGATCCTTTGAAAGGATATACCGAGGTTGGTCACAACAACTTGAGTAGACAACGCTAGCATAAGAGGCAGAAAATATCATAAAGTACCACAAAGGGGCCACCCTTGCTTGGTAAAGTAAAGAAGACTAAAATGAAATACTCAGCGCCTTTGAGAAGCAAACGATCTATCCAAACCCAA
The DNA here is from genome assembly GCF_001605985.2 of Dendrobium catenatum. Taxonomy (NCBI): domain Eukaryota; kingdom Viridiplantae; phylum Streptophyta; class Magnoliopsida; order Asparagales; family Orchidaceae; genus Dendrobium; species Dendrobium catenatum. The sequence continues at coordinate 716,648 of NW_021319255.1, read as the reverse complement.
AGTTAGAAACATTTTTCTAGAGACTACATCGTACTAGTTGCTTTGAAGCACCTGGAATTGATGATGGCTCATACTTCATTGTAGTTTTTGGCCAAATTAGAGAAGAAAGGACTTTTCTGGAGTGATCTGATCTGGATGGTACTTGGGTAGAGATTAGGAAATTATTAGCTAACCTAATATGTTAGGTACCAATGAAAGAGTAATAACCATCTATTACCCTCAGACGATTGATCGAGTGTTGCTTGCTGCAACAATAAGACTTTCTTTTGTATACTTAATATGCTTCAGAAGTGCTAGTCTCACTTCCGAAAGAATAAGAACTAGATTGATGAGAGGAATATCTTGTGTACATAAATTCACCGAGAATAGCTAGTGACAGCACGAACCCATCACATCACACTCATGGGCATAGGTGTTCACAGTCGTTAGATTACATTTTGATAGTTTCAACAAATGTTGTCAGTTTCAGTCTTGCCTCATTTTGAGGTTGTTGGTTCCTATCTTCATTAGATTCTTCCTTGCGTCCCCAATCTCACTCGTGAATCTTCTGGCGTCTCTTCCCGACCCCGATCATAAACTGTAAAATGCAAGGAAATTTAGAATAATTCACTCTTTACTTCATTAACTATTTATTTATTACTCTTTTACTTTTCTTACTTTGAATTAGCGAACTGCTCTAAATTTTATTATCTCCATTTTTATTATCTTAATGGATACAAAATCCAATTGATTTACAACTAATCATTATCAATTGCATTTTCAATTATAATTATAATAAAATATGTGTATATGTAAACCCTAGAATAGAATTTTTTATACGTGAAACATGGATATCGAGCCCGGGTCTATTTCTTATGCACATATCCTATCCCTATACATGATCATCGTGCTTGAATATTTCATTGAATATGAATAGAAGATGGACATTGTGATAGAGTGCAATTGAACCTTTGTTGCACCAAGTTCAATTATGAGAAAAGATGTGATATAAGGATAGCTAGATAGCTATATAATAGAAAGTCTATGTTGTTTTCTTTTGTTTATATCTTATTCATAGAGAGCAGACGAAATTCTAAATTCATTGATTTTTTCTTTTTTTGTACCCTGATCGTAATATCATACTAAAAGAATTAGGTATAAATTGAATCAATTTTAATATTCGATAAAAGACTCCATCAGCCTAAGTAACAGAATTTTTCCTAGGAGTGCTTTATCAATTTCCATTTCTTTCTATTTGTACCCGGCTCAAGTTCAAATTCGAATTTGCATAAAAAATGCCCTCCATTTCTTTGTCTTGCTTTTGTTCATATGTATAATATATATGGATGGAGTTAATTAAAATTTTTTGTGATTCAGTAAAGAATATATCTATTCTATCATTTCTAGATCAATCGGTGGGGTTCAATGAATAGTGAGCCAAGCCAATAATGAGATTTTTTCAAGAAAGTGGAAACCTCAGATTAAGATGCTCCATAATGGAAATGAGGGAATGTCCACAATACATGGATTTTGTCGGATACAATTTAAGGGATTTTGTAGGTTCATTAATCAAGGATATTGTAGGTAAATGATTGGGAAGTATGTGGGCTAACAAAGATATGAAGGTCTATACATCAATAATGGTTCTAGAAGAGGGCCGGGTTTCAACCTTTTGTGTGGAGAATTTTTCGCAAAAAAGAACATCTTTTAGTTGTCTCTCTATAGTAAGGTTAAGGTAACACTTCGAATAAATAATGGTTTGTAGTGATCTACGCACTTATGTTTGCGGATAATACTTAGGAGAACGACTCAGAGTGTGTAGCCTTTCACTATTTCTTTAGAAGTAAGTTCATAATGCCATTAATGATCTTGCAGTTGACGGAATGTTGTATACGCAATTTCGCATACCAGACCCTTTTGTTCTTGAAGAACAAAACGCTTCGTGCCTTTTTTTCTTCTATATACATATACTTATATTTCATGCAGGCATGGACACTTAAGCACATAAATATTTATTTATAAATAAATAATATCATTTAGGAATTTAGATTTTTTTTTTAATAAGACATTTGGCTCAAATGAGCTCGAAAACTGCTAGCAATCAATCATTGACTCAACTTGTACTTGCCTCGCGCTGAAATCAAAATGTTTAACTTCAAGTTGAGGTTGACTCCCTTGAACTCTATTCGATACCAAACATAGCAAAGTGTGTGCTAGAGTATGTGCATGTGACATGTACAACTGATGCACTTGTACACAGCTATGCCCAACCCTGTAAATTCCTTGTAGTCAACTTTTCACATTTACTCTGTGTGTGTTATACACCTATTACTGGCTCCTTAGAAGAACTTATCTCAGACCTGTGCTGCTAAAGTTATTTTCCAGTGCGTATTTTAACTGAACCATGCTTTGTTTGTTTGTTTTTTTTTTTCTAGTTTTTTTCTTCATTGTTGAGTGTTCTTGTGATGTTCCCTGGTATGGGTGATCCGTAGATTTATTTATTTCTTTGTAGTTTTGCATTTTTAAATTTTGACTGGATTAACCTATGCGTAATATCCTCCATTGCCTTTCATTTAGCGTAGTAATGTGGTGCTATAGGTAAGGATATGTCATTTACGTTTTAGGTTTGTGCATTTGCTTGTTGGATTTATTCTATCCTTGGATTGGAAGTTGGAATAGCCTTTTCCAATTGGAACTAGTGTTGATCTTGTTCAAGTGTGATTCTAATTTTTAAATGTTGATTTTACCAGGTTCTCTGAGCCACTAAGGAGATTCTGCAGTGTCAATGAAGCTCCTGAACGGAAAAAAGATAACAACAAAATGATTGCTGGTTCTCAAATATTCGTGGGCATTGATGAATCCTTGTCTGGACACAAGCCTTCAGAGTTTAAGAAATGTGGTAATATTTTGAGGAGACTATTTTCTCAATTTATTGGAGAAATCATGGAGGGAATGGCAGGATATTTACCCGTCCCTGCAGTTATATCCAAGCTCCTTTCAGAAAATAGAAATCAAGAGTTTGGTGATTTTAAAATGACTATTCTAAAAATGCTGGGAACTTACAATTATGAGAGAAGAATACTGGTATTTCCCATTAACACAATCTGCTGAATTTCTTTAACTTCTTTGATAATTCCTTAGCTCATCTTGATCTGCAGCTTACTGGGATGCCTTCTATTTGTGATACAACTTTGGATAGATATGCTTAGCAGTTGTTGCCTATTTGTGTTCTTTCGTTATTCTAAAAGCTACAAGATATAATTTGCTGCTAAACATTTTACTACTGAAATCGTCCTAAACCAATTTTATGATCTTTCTGCCTTAGTTTCATCTTTTCTGATTATATCATTCTGGGTCCTTGAATTGAAGTACCTTGTATACGAATTGGAGTTCTTGTCTGAAAAGTAACTGTTGATCCCTACAGGCCTACAGCAAGTAAAAAAAAATCATCAAAATAAAACATACCTCAGCACTGTCAAATCCTCCACAAAATTCAGCGGATTTCTCCTGGAATTACGCTCAAATCCTTACAAAAAACGGCGCCGAAGCAGTCTCGTCCCGGGATTTCTGCGTAAAACCCCCGACACCAGCCCCGATTACACTCTTATTCATGGCTTTAAAGGGAGAACAAAGTTAAGCTTCGTTCATTTTAACTTCCACAAACACAACAGCTGTCGAAGCTCTGCTCTTCTCGCTTCTTCTTCATCTCCTTAGCTTCTTCCCACTGTCATAGTAAGCTCTCCAACTTACCTCCTCAAGTCCAGATCTCAACAAGGCCGAACTAATCTTCGACCTCCTGCTCCCATCTCGTTGCCTTAGCCCTAGCCTCCAACTCCCGCCTTCTTCTTCCTCTCCAATCCTCTTGCTCACCCGATCCATTTCTCCTGTCGACCCCTTCACCTGATACCAAAGCCAAACCCCGATTTCCTAACCTGTAGCTGGAGCCGAACATCTCTATCTCCACTTTACTTCCGATCCACTTCGACTAGAGCTAGAGCTCCCCTCCCATACATGTTCAAGCCAGCCAAACTCCATCTCCACCGACCAGACCCTGCCCTAGCTTTGGCCCGACCTCCTTGCTCGCTACAATCGATCTCCGAACCCTATCGAGCCTCAACCCTCATCTGGCCGAATCCTCCAACACGACCACCTCCTCTGTTTCCCTGTGTCGTGCCCTCTCCTTCCCAATCTTCATAGAGAGAGAGAGAGAGAGAAGCTTCTCTCTACCTTGCGCCTCTTCCCGCTCTACCTGCAGAGGAACCGACTCCATCTCCACGACCAGAACCGCCCGTCGCCGCTCTGCTTGCAGCCGACTTCCTTCCCTCCTCTGGCTTAGCCGCAAAAAGCCTTGGCCCGATCTTATATAACTTAACTCTACATATCCCTGACTCTGATTCACCCTAACCCGAGCCCTAATTAGTCCATTCAAAACCCAAGTTAACCCAAGGTAATCCCTACCCACTTAATTATTGCTAGTTATATTTAGTTATTATAATTATTAGTAATTATAATAATCATGTTATTATAATTAGTAATGATTATGATAATTAGTTTATAATTATTGATAATTATAAATAATTATTAATTATAATGATTATAGAAAATTGTGTTCTTTTAAACATGTGCTCGAAACCCTTAAACGCTCATGTAACAGACGGGGATTTAAAAAAAATGAATGCAATCGCGGTGTCATTTGACACCTACCTGAATTGCTCAAGTAGCGACGAGAGGAATGCTGCCTCTTGGTTTTTCCCTAAACGGAGGAGACGCCGGGAGGCTGTCGAAATTTGAACTGAATATTCTCAAGACTTGACAATTACAGTGGACTTTGTTTGGACTTGATTTGAACAATTAAATTGACTAAATACAAATGTGAATGATTAACTAAAAGAACTAATTCAAAACTTGTTTCAAACTTGATCAAAATGAACTTGAATTGAACAAGATCACTTGAGACTTATGAACTTGGTTTGAACCAAGTGAGAGGGACTTAGACTTGCCACCTGAACAAACAAAAGTGAACTTGAATGTGGACCGAAGCTGACAAGAACAAAGGATGCGCTTGAACTCAAACTTAAATGAAAAGTAGAGGACTTTAGTACTCACAAAAGACTTGAACAATTTGAACTTGAGCAATAACTCGAAAGGACCGTGAAAGACTTGTAAATGATATAATCAGGCTTCTTGCTATGATATCTTTAACGGATAACAAAATTTGCATGAGAATTATGGCAATTGATTTATGATATTCATCTCAACCACACATTCATGTGGTATAAAACTATGATGGTTTTGAACTATTATATCCAATATAAATACGTGAAAATGATAGAGCCCCATGAACATTGAGAGAAACCATACAACAAGCATGGTAGATTGTTGACAAATGTATGTGGGGAAATCTACCTACAAGTCATAACGCAAAAATCTATAGTTGATTCATGAAAGCCATGTCAAGTAGAAAGCAAGTTGCTAATTAGCATAAAAAAGGTTGGTGTTACCATTCATATTGTGAGAACATCGTGGAGGATGCAATAATGCACTTGCAACCAACAACTTGAAGCTTTCCAATCAACATTAAGAGATTTCTTGTCAACTTAAATGCTCACTACTCAAGAAGAACAATATACATACAAGAAAGTGCAGCCATTGGCATATGATTGGGAACTTGAACGTAGTGCTTGCATAAATATATCAACTCATTTGTGAAAGAGAGATTTGTAATAAACAGATAAATGGAGAGCAAGATGAGTATGATCTACACAGCCAAGCAACATACTTAATGAAATATTCATGAATGAAGACAAGAAGTATACAATGATATGCTCATGAACAATGCATGGAATGTATACAACAACATGCGAATATAAAATGAGATCAAGATTCTTAAATGCATGCAATAATTCACCCATGGGTAGATGTAGAAAAGACATCAGTAAATGCAGTATTTCTGTAGTCAACTTAAGTCTGTGAATGAATTCATTTACCTACAGCGGTAGTGGATGTGTTGTAACGGCCAAGACCACAAAACATGCAAGCACCTACGGGTTAAAGCAGGAGATTAATTAGTGCACTACAATCTACTTGCATAAATCATACAAGTAGTGCACGATAATCTACATGTACAAGGCAGCAAATAACTCAATCCAGAAGTTGCTACAACATGCCACTGGATCCGCAACATTCATGCAAGCGGACAGAAGGCATTTACAAATATTCCAAGAATGCCCCTGCACATGCATCGTAGTCTGTATGCACATAGGTACACAAGGGGTAAGTGTAATCATAAACTCGCATGGGCCCCGACGAGCATATTGTAGGGATACATGTGGCGTTTAGGGATGTTGCGCGGGTCAATAAATTTGAATCTGATCCTCCTAAGAAGGTAAGTAGAAGTTGATAAGGTTCAATAAATAACTATAAAATACCCCCAAACACCCGCATGGGCCCCGACGAGCGTGTTATGGGTACACATGTGACATATAGGGATGCTGCTTGGGTTAATAAGTGAGTTCAAGTTCGAACCTGATCCTTCTATATTGATCAATAGGAGTCGGCTGGATTCTAACCATCAAATAAATATACAGTTGTGGCAACCAGTATATTTGCTTTGATACATTCATATTAGACATTCAAAGTCTATAATCAAGAGAATTCACTAATGATGACACAAAGCTTACGAGAAACCAGATCCTCAGTCAATAGCTTGGTCGAGTTGACAAGGTTTAATCTATAAATGGAAACAACCTCAAAGTCACCCCGATGATGGCCATGTTGAATGTAAATTTCAACTGTAGGGGTTTATTAAAAATATTTCAAGTTCCACCTAAATACGCACAAAAATCCAAAAAAATAAAAAAATCCCAAAATTCCAAAAAGATCATCGAAATCCCGGATATTTAAATGTGAAAATAAATCATCCAATGCTTAAAGCAAAAACCCATCCACTGTTCGCAACAGTTTGCCGAGATGGACAAATTTGAATATAACTTCAGCTCACATAGAGCCAAATACCTAGTCGAAAATATTACTATGATCAATTCTCAAATAATCCTCTGCCAGTAAGGACGTGATATGTGTCTTCTAACAGGCGATTTTGCCACCAAATGGCACCGCAGGATAAACGGTTATGATCTGAGGCCCTCTGAACTTAGTGGTTTTGCCGCCAAATGACACCACCAAATACCGGTTATGACCAGAGCCAATATGTTCCTTAATGACATCAAATCCTTAAGATATGAATCAATAGGATATGATCGATAGGGCACAAAGCCCTCTCTGAGCTAAGGTGGATTCAAATTTGTTTCCTTTGACAAGCATTTACCTCAGTTCTATAAGATATCCTTGGACGAAGCTTTTAACATGCTCTTGATTTGATTTTTGTTAGCTAAGATGGATTCAAATTAATTTTTTAACTAAAAAGCTGCTTTAAGAAGCAATAAGAAAATTATCCCAAACGAAACCTAAGCCTCCAGATTAGCTCTACTTCCTAACATGCTCTTGATTTGATCTTTGTTATTGATTCCTTTGGAGTTGTAACTCATAGTTATGCTGCATTTTTACCTTTTTCTCTAGGATACAGCCAAATCATTAATAGAAGATGACACGTTCTACACCATGGGTGTTCTAAAGAAGGGTGCTTCGCACGCTTTTGCACCGCAAAATTTAAACTGCTGTTTCTGTGGTTTACCCCTTACCAAGGGGTCATCTTCATCAGGTATTCGAGTATTTAACTGTGGACATGCGATCCATCTCCACTGTGAATCTGGAGAAAATGAACCCCATAAAATGCATTCTGCTGTTGCCTGCCCGGTCTGTCAGCTTAGGAAGAATCCAAGGGCAAGAAGCAGATCAGCTACCAATGATAATGGATTAGTTAGTAATTATATCTCTACCTCACAGCACTCGCGAGGAAACTCTAGCCTGCAACATCTGCATGAAACTGATTTGATAGATAAGTCCTATGGCCTCCAGCAAATTTCTAGGGTATATTACTGACATGAAGTTATAGTTTTATTACCTCTTGCTTGCTTTATGAACTTATCTTTGCATCGTCGCCTTTCAGTTTGACATCTTGAATAATCTCCAGAAAAACAAGTCTCTCCATATTGATATTTTACCTCAGTTGAGGCTCGCGCCTCCAGCTATTTACCATGAAAAAATCCAGAAAGGGCCTGTTTCTTTGACAAGGGAGATGCTTAATACAGCACCAAAGGAAAAATCACATAAATCGAAGGGTTCACTAAGCCGATTTCCTTTAAAATCAAGCATCTTTGGTGTGTATCTACTCTATCTTATAAATTATTTTTTTACATGCTTCAACAATTGTCAAATGCATTGCTTTACTATCTCTACAATTTGTGCAGGAACTGAAAAAAGTAAAGTTCATTAATCCTTATCCAGCAGATAAAGAAGGGATAAATTTGCTTTGTGGTCATTTTGGTTTTGTTTGGGACGGTTTTCTTTTTGCTTTTTAAAGCAGCTTTTTAGTATCAAAAATTTTAATTTTGTATTAGTAATTTGCTTTAAGAAGCAGAAAGAAAGTCATCTCAAACGAAGCCTTTGCTTCTGGTGTTGGCAGGTACGTTTGACCGCTATTTACTCGAGGTCCTTAGCATACCTTGATATAAGGCTTGTTTATTATCATTTTTTTTAAACCGCAAGTTTAGTAAAACCTAAAGAAATATAATCCAACCTTAATAAACTTAATGATTCATGGTGGTATAAGTGGATGTAGAGCCGGAGTTAACAGTGGTTGTAAATTTTGCTTTGTATTTAGAGTTGTAAATTGTATAAATGTACACTAGCGGGATGTACTAGGAATAACTTAATTGTTCACTCTTCATTCATTCATAGCAAAAGGTTGCAGTCCGCGGTTCAAATTTTGTAATGGATACATTGTACTTGAAATCCGATGGTGTTTTTCGTAGCTGTCCAAGAGGTTGGTTCACTTTTGGGCATGCTACGTTTGTTTTGCTCTTCTTTTTCGAACACATTTGGCACAGCGTCAGAACCTTGTGCCTGTACAGTATAGTTAAACCCAAGTGCGTTATTGTCCTTCATTGCATAATTGAATGAGTCATTGAGTGCTGGTATTTAGTCGAAGCACAAGCTAACATTGATTTTGGGCTCATGGAGTATCCCATGGTTATCTACTTCTAAGGTTTCGTTTGGGACGATTTTTTTATTGCTTTCTAAAACGGAGTTTTAATACATATTTTTTTTATTTTATACTAAAATTCCGTTTTAAAAAGCAATAAAAAATCCGTCCCAAACGAAGCCTAAATTTAGGGCAAATTAAAATCTAACCGTCAAATTATTAGAAAAATCAAATATACATGTATTTTTGTGTATGTATTAATTATGTTAATAATTAATGCATATATATATTATATCACAGACAAATATGTGCATATGTGATGTAATGAGTCGATATCAAGTATTGAATTTATTTAAAATAAGATGAAAAGTATTGTTTTTTAAAATTTGAATCAATTAAAATTAAAAATTAAGTGATTATTAATTGATTTTCAATTTCTCAAAATAATTATTAGCCATAGTTTGTTATGATAACTTCTATTACTCCTTTAAACTCTATTATATTTATTTCAAGCATATAATGTTTACAATCTACTATTAAATTTCTTCATAATTGCATAATGAACAAAGTTTGTTTGTAGGTGAAAAAACTTATATAGTGATGATTTTATTCTTATGAAATTCTATATTGGATGGAGTTCAAAGTTGTTTGAAGATGCAAACTTATATTGATTTCTAATTACATTCAATCAATTAAATAATTAAAATTATATTATTTTTTAAACTTATTTTCTAACTTTAAGGAACCAAATGAGCTCTAAGATACACTCATGTTTATCTTATTTGTTTTGATAACTCCGACCTAATAAAAAATAAAAAAAATCGTTTACTAACACTGCCACTCAATTATGCCCTCTATTTATTTCTATCGAGAGCTTCAAAACTGGAAGGCTAACATCATTAGAGCCTCGTTTATTAGATTTAGGTTGTTTGATTAAGCACAAGCAATGCATAGTTTGAGTATTATTTATATATTTGCGTGGATGTGTTGACCTGCTTGTTCTTTTGAGAACTTGATTGATCAAGGTTTAGAAATCTAGATCCTGAGCTTGACATGCTTGGTTCATCTAATATTTTATCTTTTTAAAATAATAATATAAAAAAAAATTAAACTACCAAATTTATCATCAAATTTGGATTAAAAAAAGGAGAATATATATAAAAGATTAGAGAGTAACATTAGATGGTTTGGTCATATAAAACGGCGGCCTTTCGATGACTTGGTTAGAAAGGTACATGTATTAGATTTTGACTTATGTTAAGAAAAATAAAGTTAGACCTACCTAAAAAGATTTGGTTAGAAAATATTAAAAATGTTCTTTCTTTTAGATTTAGATGAGAATTTGACTCTTATCAAGACACAATGAAGAAAAAAGATTCATGTAGTTGACGCACATATGGGATGGTTGGTAGAATCTAGGATTTCATTTAAGTAGGATTTTGCAAATCCTCCAAATTTGGATTTACGAAATTCTGAGGGGGTTAAATCCTGAAAATTGTTTGGTAACATTCATGATAAATCCTATGGGATAGTTTGACTATTTCATTCAAGATTTAAGGAGGTTAAAAGATTTGGGCGGAGTTTCTTCCTTCCTGTGCCAATATAGCCTAAGGATTTTGGAAATCTGCTAAACGAGAGGATTTTCGAAATCCAGGATTTACGACGAAAAGGCGGAATTTTCCGTCTACAGCAGCTTTGATTTTCCATGATATTTGGTTTTGCATTTTAGGCCGTTAGGCAGAATTTCACCTCAATTTCGGCTTAAATCCGCATACCAAACAGCCACATAATAGGATAAAGGCTTGCTATTGTTGTTATTGTTGTAATATTATTATAAAGCATTTTGATTTTTTTAATTCTAAACTTTCATTTTATTTATCAAAAATAAATCTCAACCATTAATTCTATTTATTATTTTAATTTATTTATATTAATAATATTTAATACGTAAAACTTGCTTTAATTATATATTAAATATTCTTAATTTATCTATTTATTAAATCCATTCTATTTTGTTAATTTCACTAAGTCTGAGCAGTCAGTAGCATTTATTGTTAGAAACTCTAATCTAAAGTAACTTTTCATTTAAATATAACTAATATTAGTTAAGCAAATTACAGATCACTTGTCCTCCCGGGTTAACTGCATTTATGCTAATTTTATTTTAAATAATATTAGTTACATTTAGTCTATACAAGCGTTGATTTTTTTTTTTTTTAAATTAAAATTAATCTGCACGCCTCTTTGAATTTCGCTCCATGCATTTCTTCCTACAGTTCGCACGACATCCGGACACCCAATCCAGATAAGCCACGTCACCCGAATACACTGGGCCCGATATATTTGGGTGACGTGGTGCGTCTTGGACTGGTGTCCGGACGAATCCGGACACCAGACGTAATAATTTGCCCTCTTGCATGAGCTTCATAGTCTCTAAAAAGAGCTTCTTCACCTTCTTCGCATTTTCGGATCTAGCTCCGCGTGCTTAAGGTGAAGAAAAGTTTTGAAAAGTTGTTAAAGAAGCTTCTTCGCTTCTTTGAAAGTCACGACCGGAGGCGCAAAAAAGCGTGTGCTTCGCATGAAGAAGAGTTTTGAAAGAATTGATAAAGAAGCTTCTTCGCCTTCCACAACCACATTTTTCATGTGAGATCGGAAGTCACGGACGGAGGTCTCCGTGAAGCACTACGTTCGTTGTTTTTTTATTTCATGTATCTAGTATTATTGGCTTTTTCGAGTCAAGTTAGTTTGTGCGACGATTGTCTTGGAATATATATTGTGGATAAGTTTATCCAAAAAAACAGCCAACACACCAGTGTTCTGAATTTAATTGCATTGATCCGCCATAGTTCTATCCAAACACCACCGTAGAACACCACCGTAGGTGAACTTCGATCGACCACTACTTGGCCACTGATCATCTCCGGACCACTGCCTGTCTACCCACATCCGACGGGCCACTGCATGTCTGTTGACCGTCAACAGACCATAGCTTATCACCCGATCACTGTCGGACCTCCGCTCGTTCGCCAGCCGCCGACCACCTTCGACCCTCTGCCCGGCCGCTGACCAATGACCACTATTTAACCTCTACCCGACCAATGACCGTCACCGAACTACCGCACATCTACCAACTGGGCAAGGTCCCCTGATTTTTCTCTTTTTTAAGAGTTTTTCCACGTAAAAATTTTGGAGTCTCTTCTGAATGATGCATCAATCTCTCTTTATTTGTTTGTTGGATCTTTGCCCAAAGCTAAGACATTAAGCTTTATATCTCTACGTATCATGAATGTTCTAGGACTCAACACTACTTAATTTAAATTTCAAATTAAATATTATCCAAAGAGATAATTAAAATATAATTTTTTGTTAACATGAAAACACATTCTAATTTCAACGACTTTTTGTCATCTTGACACAACTTTTCTTCTAAATGTGAATTGATTGATTATTTTCTTGAAAAAAAAAATGATTGTTTTCATGACAGTATTAATTCTATATATATATATATATATAT